>NC_071400.1:52525623-52790623 GCF_022682495.2 Desmodus rotundus
AGTGAGATGAGTGGTTGCCAGGAGTTGGGGGGCCAGGGAGGGGAAGCAGGTGGAGAAGAAGGATGAACAAGAGGAGCACAGAGTATTTTGAGGTCAGTAAATCTCTTCCATACAACACTTAAAGGTGAATATATGGTATTATATATTTGTTCAAACCAACAAAATATACAACACCAAGAGTGAACCCTAATGCAAATCAGGGACTTCGGGTGATAATGATGTGTCAATGTAGGTTCATGAATTGTAACAAGTGTATCACTGTGGTGGGGGATGTTGATAATGGGAAACACTATACAGGTGTAGAAACTCACTGTACTTTCTGCTCAATCTTGCTGTGAACCTAAAACTGCTTTTAAAAAATAATAGTCAATATTTTTTTTAAAAATCGGGTGCTGCAGAATTTTTCTGACTCCATTGTACAACCTGATACAATGCACCATGCCCCACTGTTGAAGAGGTGAACCTGCACATGTAGGAAATACTAGAGTTGACTCTTGCTTTACAGGAAAACACGTGACAAGTCAGGACACAGTACAATCAGATGTATGTAAGAATTCAGAAGTCTGTTCCACAGATCTATTGTTTATGGACATAAAGAGGTATGCAAAAGCAGAGGGAGCAGCTGCAAGAAGGCTCGGACTTATCTGTAGCACTGGTGATAAAGTCAAATATGAAAAGTTTCAGAATTAATTAAGGTAGCCATTAAAATCATTTTCAAGTTTTGTTAAGGTCAACAAGTTATCACACTATTCAGACAGACTAAAAGTTCTAAGCAATTTCCCTTTGTCTTGCCAAGCCTACCTATACACCATCAAAGATAAGACATTACAAGAGTCAGCTACTTTCAACTTTCTGACCCCAGTTTTTATGTATTTATATAGGTGATGATTTTTATCAAAAAGTATCTGTCAGGCAAATCTACTCAAAAGGTCACAAGCACAAACCACCAATTGGAAACTCAAGTAAATTAGCAAACTATCCCTTTTACATGTTAATATCCTGGAAAGGAGCCATGATTAGTTAGCTTTGAGCTCCATCCCAGGAAGGGAAGATGAGTGAGGCTGAAGTGGGAAGAAGAAACAAGAACAGCAGCAGAAGGGAGAGGGCAGAGGAAGGAAACAGGCACCAGAAATGCAAAGAGAGGTAAGAAGATATCAAAAATAGCTTTTGCCAACTGCTACCTACTATCCATTTTCCCTCATAGCAAGACTATTAACAGAGAAAACAAGATTTTGCTGCAATATATATTTGGGGCACTACTTTCTTAATACAAATTTATCAAACAGTATTAAATGTAAACCACAGTAATGCATGGGAACTGAAGAAATGATAGCTTCCTGGTAAGTTTCTGTTCACTACAGACATAATATGATGAGAAAAAGAGTCTCTATCTGACACAAGTCTATTAAAAATAATATTCAACTTAAATGCTTAGTTCCTAGTTTGGGCTTTGACCCTCTTAATGAGTTGCTTTAGGTTTGTCAGGAGGCTTTTATCAGTTTTTATTCACTCAAACAATAAACATTTTTTTAATTTTTAACTTTTTTTATTGTTGTTCAAGTACAGTTGTCTGCATTTCCCCCCCACCTCCCCCCCACCCCAGCCATCTCCACCTTCCTCCCCTGATTCCACCCTCCTTGGTTTTGTCCATGTGTCCTTTATAGTTATTCCTGAAAACCCTTCCCCCTTTCCACCTCATTATCCCCTCCCACTTCCCCTCTGGTTACTGTCAATTTGTTTTTAATTTCAATGTCTGGTTATATTTTGCTTGCTTGTTTGTTCTTTTTATTAGGTTCCACTTAAAGATGAGATCATATGGTATTTGTCTTTTACCTCCTGGCTTATTTCACTTAGCATAATGCTCTGTAGTTCCATTCATGCTGTCCCAAAGGGTAGGAGCTCCTTCTTTCTTTCTACTGTGTAGTATTCCATTGTGTAAATGTACCACAGTTTTTTGATGCACTCATTTACTGATGGGCACTTAGGTTGCTTCTAGCACTTGGCTAATGTAAATTGTGCTGCTGTGAACACTGGGATGCATAGGTTCTCAACCAATAAATATTTCTTGAGTACCTTTAAAAAATTAGCTATTTAGAGTTTCACAAACCTAACTTCACATTAGAAGCACCTGGGAAGACTTTTTTAAGAAGTCTCTAGGACCCCGAGAATCTGATTCAATTGGTCTAGGGTGGGGCACAGGGGTAGTTTTTAAAAAAACACTCCCTTTGTGATTTTAATATGCAGCCAAGGTGGAGAACCACTGGCCTATTTCATCTTGCGTGTATATAAGGAACAGAAAAATAATGTATAAAGCCCTCCCTACTTCTTTTGAAATGTATCCATTTCCCCTTTTTATCCCATTCTGTTTTAACCCATATTCTCAACACATCACACCAAGGTTAACATAATAGCTTCTTACCTATTTTTTGTTCCTCCAATCTCTTCCCAATCCAGTAAGCCATTACATGGTAGTCTAATCAGTTTGGATCTGAAACATTATCCCACTGAGATTCACTTCAAATATAGCAATATCAACTAACGACTGTGCTCATCAAACAAAGGATATACAATGTATATATGTATATGTATGTTTGTGTGTATGTACCATATGTATATACAATCTCAAACATGCGGCGCTGACCTGTGTGGCTCAGTTCTGAGGAGCAAAAGGTATCCGGTTCGGTTTCCCATCAAGGCACAAGCCTGGGTTGCGGGTTCGGTGCCCAGTTGGTCCCCAGTCAGGAAGCACAGGAGAGGCAACCAGTCAATGTTTCTCTCCCTCTCTTTTTCCCTCCCTACCCCTCTCTCTAAAAATAAACAAATAAAATATTTTTTTAATCTCAAACATGCTCTACTTGTCTTCAGTTCCAGTGTATCTAGTTTCATTTACACATAATGCCAATCTCCTTACACACAAAAATACTACCCTTAAATATCCATGGCTGAATTTTGTAAAGAAAAAAAAAAAAAGGCAAATGAGTTACTCACAGATTTCTCATCTAAACTCTGAAGTGTTCCCACAAAGAACATACATTCAAGTGAAAAATTAAAAGTGGAATTATCTAAAAAATTCCTGTGTTACTGTAGGCCCTGAACAAGTTTATGATGAATGAATGCTTTACCAAGAACAAATATGGTTCTGGTTTCTGTTAATGCCTGCCTCAAAAAACCAACTGAAGGCTTAAAAGCCAATGACTATAACCACATGAGATATTTATATTTAAGAAAAGTATTATCAAGTACAACATAAACATATATAATAAGACTAACCAAATATATAACTTATTCCCTGCCTTTTAGGAACTTTCCATCTATCTCCTCAGAGACAGCAAGACACAAACATAAAAAGAAATTAAAGCCAGCACTAGCAAGTAAATGGTAAAGACAATCAGTACCATGGGAGTTGAAAGAAACAGGAGACTGCTGTGGACTAAGGTAGCTGGAGACCGTTTCTTGGAAAACCTGGGCCTTGAACAAAATTAAAGAGGTGGAGAAAAGAAGTAAATCCCAAGCACGTGGATGACCTTCTACAAGGATGAGGCAGAAATTAATAAAATATATTTGAGGGACAGGGAGTTAACCTAGTTGGAACAGAGGGTTCTGTATAGGAGCTTTGGGGGAGGTAAAGTTACAATGATAAATTGGAGCCAGACAGTAAAAGCCCTGAATGACAAGCTAAGATGCTTAAACTGTGTCCTACAGATAGACAGATCCTTTATAGGTTGTAAAGAACAATAAACAAATTAATATATCCCTATAATGACACAGTCTCAAACCATTTATTTTGAAGCCTTTGAAAAACATACCAAGTAGTATAACATTTTGCCAATATATTCATGAATATGTGACCATACTGTTTAGAAAATCTGTTCAAAGTGAAGGAGTAAATACTCAAACATGCTTTTCCAAAACACAAAAATCAGTGATCAATTACACATTCATAGTTCTTAGGATAATTCCTAAAAGAATAATTGGGTGGAAGGCTTCAATTTTAGGCTGTCTTCCTCTCCCCACCCTTTCAAAACACATTATCTTGACTCAACAGCTAGAATCTGAGTACACTGAAATCATGTTATTAGGAAAAGAAGAAGCCATTTATTACTTCTCATTATGGGTAAATTTACTTACTATATTGTTTCCAAAGTACTACATCTATTAAAATAACTTTGTCCACGATTTCTTTCAGCAAAGAAAATGAAATGACAAATATAAATAACATATATAGAGATTATGAAAAGCAAAAAAAAACTTTTATTACACCAAAGCAGACCTAAAATATTCAGCATTGGTTTATAAGGAAGAGAGGAAAGAGAATGTGTTCATAACAAAAAATACCATCCACAACAGAAAGTACCAGAGAGTATATGAAGAACATTACAATAGCCCATTTTTCATCCAAAATGATAACCCACTAACCCACAACCCCATAAAGGAGTTGATTATGTTTCTCAAAAATACCCTTAAAAATTTTGGCAATTTCTGCTATAAGCATTAAGTCTTAACATAACTCAAAACAAGGATTATTGCCCCTGGTAACCAGATATTTAAGTGACTGATGATTTAATTTGCAGCAAATACTAATTTAAGCACCACTACCTTGTCAACACCAGGAAAATGAAAAATCTCGGTCTTTAAGGCATACAGGATAAGAAAACAAGAATTTTCTAAGATGACTGAAACATAAAATACGAACACAAATACTGTGGCAATACTGTTGCTGTACTATGAAAGGGGATATAGCATTCTTCCAAGCACGTATGCCTTTAAGGAATATGTATAGATTACGATTTTATGTATTGTTTCCACCTCCAACTCCCGCCTCCGGAAAAGATGAGAACATCCAGGAGAGTTGGAAGAAGTGCATTAAGGAAGGTGTCAATACCTCCCTCCGCACCCCTTAGAGAGGAAACTCACTTTAACAACAATGTTCTTTCAGTCTTCACATTCAACCCGATTTCCATACATCTTCCAATCAGCATTCCTTTCCCCACTCCCCTATTCCCTTCTCTGCCCCCACATTCACAAGCTGCTTCGACTTTGTCAGTATCGCAGTCCGGTTTCACCCGCCCAGACCAGCAGTCCAACAACGCAGCCACGCAGCCACCCACTGTCCCCACCTCCTCATTCTCAGCTTTCCCTCACCACCCCATAACCCAGTCCTGTCACCTGCTTGGGTGGTGTCCGTCAGGTCGTAGCCACTGCCCGGGAAGTCTCGGAGTTTCCTACCACTGAGGCTAAGGATGCCGGAGTTGCCTGCCTCCTCGAGGGCCCGGTCCAGGCTCCTCGCGGTGTGTTGAGGCTGCAAGCTCCCGGGGTTCCACTGCGGCCCGTTGGGGAAAGGCTGACCGAAAAGAGTCGGTACCGGGATGGGCAGCACTAAGGTCCCGCTGCCGCTGCCTCCCGCTCCAGCTCCACCACCTCCTCCCGCAGCGCCACCGCCACCGCTACTTCCACCACCACCACAACCGCCGCCCCCACTGTTACCACCAACTCCCTGACTCGCCGCCATGTTCCTGGGAGAGAGAATAGCCCCCGACTATACTCCCAGCTTCTGCCTTTAGTGTAGGGATTCTTAGAACGCATGCGCAGCCTGGGGGCGGAGTGGGGGGGCGAGGTAGAGTGGGAGGGAACTAGGCGCGGAGGGCTTGGAGGAGGTGTTGGGTGGAGAACGGAAGGCGTTGAAACGTGCTGAACATTTTCTTTAAGAAATGTGTGATCAGAGGAAGGATGCTAAATCCCGGTTCCGTTGCTTTGGGTACCAAAATCTTACGAAGCGTCAGCAGATTAACAATGGGTCATTTGGCGATATATCCCCAAATATGGAAATTGTTTCACCTTATTCGTTCTGCTAGACAAAGGCATATTAGGTGGGATGAAAAAGATTCGTTTCAGAATATACTGAAACAGCATTTAGAACTATCAGTCACCTTATTGAAACGCTTACCTCAAATGCTTCAGGAACCGTTTACCAGTGTTAATTCGGAGAGAAACGTTAGGGATCATTTCAGGAGTAATGTTGGTGCAGACGAAGTGCTTTGAGTTTTAAACACATGGGAATTTTGCCATAATTTACAGTTCCAAAATAAGAAAAGACTTTTCAAATGTTTTCAAGGAAGCATCTCGTTTTCAGTGTGTGTGGGTCTTCCAAACCTTGAAAAAGTTATCTGCATTCTGTTCTATCATTCTTTGAAGTTGTGTCAAGATCACCAAAATATCTCGAGTTTCTTCTCATCATGTCAGTATAAATGATGGAAAACTCTTTGATCATGAAACAAACTTAAACTTTATTTTTGAAATACAGTTTTCGGTTTTACGTGGTATTCTAAAGGTTTAACACTGGGCATATGAAGCTAAAGAATCTTGGATTTTAACAGTTCATTCTTAGAACCTGAACGCAAGTATTCAGGCCACTGCCACCCCACCATCCCTAGTCACAGTTATTGAAATCTTTTTCACTAGTAGCCAGTAAAATTATCCAATAAAACGATCAGAACGCTTGGGCATATTCAGTTATCACTAATTTGAATATCCTATGCATCTGTTTTACACTCATTTCAATTTGAACAATCTATCAACAATCTAATTCTCTTAGCGAAATCTCCACAAAAGTTTATCTGTCATAGATTCTACTTGAGAAAAAAAGGACACAAAAGAATTACAACTTGTCTAAATTGTTTCATGGCCATACAGGTTAATTAAAATGATTATGTTGCAAGAAATTACATTTGCCATATGCATGATCCACAGAAGGAACAAAACCCTGAGAATCAGACTCTAAAACGAATTAGGAAGTAAACTCAAATTATTTAAACCCACTGGTGTCAGAAAGAAATGTTATAACTTATATCTCATCTTTCTTATATCAAATATAAAATCAACTGTCAATTGAGAACTTCCAGAATCAAGAGGGATGAGAAGGGAAACTAAATTCATTAGAGGAAATATTAGGAAAGAACCTATTTTAATAATTAGCCAATAAGAATTTTTGCAATTATTTAAAGCAATATAGCAGACTCCAGAAAAAAAAATATGCTCTTGAAATCAGGGTCCCTGATAAGTTAAAAAGGTCATGTACAACCAAATTTAAAAAGGAAAGTAACCTTTAAAAGAATTAAAAGATGATCTAAGAAAAACAGGAAACCTACAAAATAAGTTAGGTATACATGAAAATCAGGCAAAATAATACATTTCATAAGAACCCCAAGGCCGTAATGAGTGTTAAAAGATAAATAGAGGTTTCCTTGGACAGTGTGGCTCAGTTGGTTGGAGCATCACCCTGCACACCAAAAGGTTGGGGTTTCCATAGGCTATCAGGGCCCATACCTACCTTGTGGGTTCCATTCCCCACCCCTCCCCCATGCTGGGGTGTGTATGGGAAGCAACCAATGATGTTTCTCTCACATATCAATGTTTCTCTCTCCCTTCCTCTCTCAGTAAATTCAATAAACATATTTTTTAAAAAAGATAAACTGGGAAATATTACAATCTTTTTTAGAGTTTGTTGAGCATTTATTCATTGGAATTGGGCACTGCTAAACCAGGAGTGGTTACAAGCGTTCTGATGGCAGGAACAAGAGGAAAGACTCATAGAGAAAGTAAGAAAGCAAAGAAAGGAAATTATTTGATTGGATATAGATTACAGCCTAGCTGGCCGTTGATGATTGGTTGACCTTAGCATTTTGATTTCATAGCCTTGAGGCCTTTAAAATGGACTCAGACTTTGGTTTGTTTATGTAAGCCATCAAGGCATTAGAGCTACTTCAGTCTAATGGTCTCCTTGTTTAGTCAATTTAACAGGAGGTAAAAGATTTAGAAGAAAGAGCATGAAATTTAGTAATTTGTTCCAACCCCTTAATTGCCTTTGTAATAGTCAGAAAAATGACTTTAACTCTCAGTTTCTTCATAGGTAACACTGGAAAGTAACACTGATAATTAACAACAACAACGATATGTAAATTGTGCTCACTGTTTATCAGGAACTAGTCTAATTGCTTTACATACAAGGTGATCAAAAGTTAGGTCTATAGTTCATATGGAAAAATGCATGCAAGTTATGATTATTACAATAGCTTTATTAACTCAAAAGAATGTCACAGTGGCACAGTGTACTTAGGTACAATCTCATAAGTACTCAGATTGCCGGCCTTCATTATTTGCACATTTTTGTAGTCTATTTGCTATACTCAAGCACACTTTGGCACAGAGGTCTTGCCTACTTTTGCCCCCTCCTGTATATTAAATCATTCAATTTTTATAAAAATCCTGTAAAATAAGTACTATTATTCTTCCATTTTATGGTTGAGGAAAAGTAGTAACTAGCTCACATATGATTATTGTAAGAATAAATAAGATCACAAATGTAAAGTGCCACCACAATACCTAGCATTCATTTATTCATTTAATAAATGTTTATTGAGTGATTACACTGTACAAGGAACTATTTTCTGTGCAAGTAATAGTATAGCATTACATGCTCAATAACTGTTAATCTCTTTACTACATTTCTGTCCCCCTCAAGGAAGAAAATAAAGTAATAAAGAATGTACATAGATGAAGAGCAGGGTGACAGCTAGTGGGGGGGTGAGGGGATGGAGGGATTGAACAAAAAAGATAAAGGACTCATGGGCATGGACAACAGTGTGGTGATTACTGGGGGAAGGGGAAATAAGGGGACTAAGTGGTATGGAAAATAATACAATAAAGATTAAGTAAAAAATAAAATAAAATTAGGAGAAAATAAAAATAAAGAATATACAAAGTGGAGGAAGCCAAAGGAGAAATCAGTTAATTCTTCAATAATTGCAGGCAAAGAGATATCTCCAGTATTGCATGCAATTTTTGTTTTAGATTATACTAGAGGATATTTTACAATGATTACCACTTCAATGTTATTCTTGATGTGGACACATTGGTAATTGGTTAAATTACAGTCAATACTCAGAATTACAAGCCAAACTTACAAAATGAATGTCGATAAATCACCAGGACTAGATGATATATGTTAAAGATTATAGAAGGAAAATAAGGTGTTTTAAACAAAACATGCAGCCCCTATTAAATAAAGCACTGGCAGGCTACAAATGTGATTTGTATTCAAAAGAACTCTAAAGGGGACTTCTGAAATTCCAGGCCAATTTATATTCACCATGATTTCAATCAATTTGGTAGTTACCCAATATTTATAAATAATATAGAGGAAGAAGGGCACAGTTCAAAGTTTCAATTTCTTTTATTAGAGATCAAGATTATTGGGACAAACTATGAAGCTAGAGAAAATATGTGGGTGGTGATAACCTCATGTTTCACACTTTCAGGCTCCAACAGGTGTAGTTAGTATAAGAAAATAACATACTTTCCCACACTTTTGTAGTTTTAAAAGTCTGTTTATTAAAACAGCTAACTAGTCATTGAATAATGGAGCAGATAATTCTAAGGTACTAATTAGTAAATAACTAGATTATCCTTGGTGACTTCATCACTTCTATTTTGTATATCTTAAACATTCCTTAATAAAATCTTCATTTTATTTATTTTTTGCAAGCCAAATAATTCCATTTTATTGTTGTACACAGTGTGAACACAGGAGTAATCATAGTTCAGAGTAGAGGCTGAATCTTATTGGGGGTTGGAGGGCCATGAATGCTAGAGAAGAAGTTTGAATTTAATTTAATAAGCAAGGGTGGACCTCTGGAAGTTTCTAAGTAGGGAAATAACATAATTAAAGCACATTAGAAAGACTTTTCCTATAGGAATATAAAGTATACAGTTAAAGAGGGAAGTCTGTAAGTACAGTCCAGAGCTTTCTATAAACCATCCCAACTAATTCACTCTAACATTTGATAAATCAGAAAAGACCTTCATTAAAATCTTAATTTTAATACCTATACTTAGATTTAAAAAAATTTTAGTACACATACATAAAGTTCCAGAGGTCTTAAAATTTTTCTTTGCTGGTGATGGCTTCTCCTACTGATCATAAGGAATAGCCTTTTAATAGGTGGGCAAAATAAAAGACATAAATGCACCATAGTGTTTGACTACTCTCCACTGCCAAGTCACTATTTTCTCTGAACTACTACAATAGCTTCCTAACTGGCCTTCCTGCTTCTACTCTTCTAACACTTAATAATTATGTGGCCAGTGGCAAGTATCAATACTTCAGCTTCTCTGTGCCTACCTTATAGGGATATTGTGAAGATTAGAATTACATAATATATGTAGAGCACCTAGAAGAGCATATATAGCACATGGTAAGTACTCAAAGAACATTAGGTAGTATCATTGTCATTATCATTATCATTAACGTACTCTGCTTGCTAGTAATATCTAGCACTGAAAGGTAAATTATCTCTTAATTGCACATTATTATTATTATAAGTTAAGAAACCATGATTCAGAGAAATTAAGTAACTTGTCCAAGGTCTCGCATATGATCATCTGTGTAGAAAATACAATAGAACAAAAAAAGTTACAAGAACAAATGAGTTTGACAAAGTTGAAGAATAGAAAATCTGACAGATGTAAAAGAACTGTACACTGAAAACTAAAAACCATTGCTAAGAGAAATTTAAAAAGACATAAATAAATGGAGAGGTATATCATCTTCATGAGTTGGAAGGCAATATAGTAATGATGTCAATTCTCTCCAGAGTCTCAGCAGGCATTTTCATAGAAACTAACAAGCAAATCTTCAAATTCATATGAAAATGCAAAAGACCTACAATAGTGAAAATAATTTGAAAAACCAAGAAAACAATATTTGAAGACCAGGACCACCAAAATTCAAGACTTTCTACAAAGCTAGACCAGTCAAGATAAATAAAGGAATGACACAGAAGAGAAAGTCCAGAAATAAACCTCTACACATGGAGAAATGGCTTTTGACAAAGGTGCAAAGACAAGTCAATGGAAAAAGACAGTTTCAACAAATGCTGCTAGCACAATTGAATATCTGTAAGCAAAAAATACAAACTTAGACCCATCCTTCATATTACATGAAAATTAACCAGTAATGCATCATAGATTTCAGTTTAAACCTAAAACTTAAAATAAAACATAGGAGGAAGTATTTGTGGCCTTGATTTAGGCAAATATTTCTGAAATATGACACCAATAGCATGATTCATAAAAGAAAAATTGATAAATTGGACTTCATCAAAATTATAAACTTCTGCTTCCTTGAAAGACACTGTTAAGGAGATGAAAAGGCAAACCACAAAACGAGAGAAAATATTTGCAAATTATATATGGTAAAGACTTTTATCATCTATCTATATCTATATCTATATCTATATATAACTTTCCAGAGTTATGAGTCACAAGTAATAATAAGAAAACAAAAAACCCAATAAAAATGAGCAAAAATATTCAAACACGTCACCAAAGAAAATATATGGATGACAGACAAGCACATGAAAAGATGCTCAATGTAACCTGGGGGATGTGGGTCATTTGGTTGGGCGTCATCCCTCAAACCAAAAGGCCACAGGTTTGATTCAAGTCAGGGCACCTTGAGCAGGTTGCGCGTTCCCAGTCGGGGCGCATGCAGTAGGCAACTGAATGATGTTTCTCCCTCATATCAGTGTTTCTCTCCCTCACTTTCCTTTTCCCTTCCCCTCTCTCTGCAATCAATATAAGACAAAAATTTACCCCCCAAAATGTTCAATGTCACTAGTCATTAAGAAATGAAAAAATAAAACTGTTAACATATTAGCACATACCTATTAGAATGGCTAATATTAAAAATATTAATCATACTAAGAGTTCATGAGGATGTGGAAAAACAGGACCCTTCAGACACTGCTATTGAAAATGTAAAGTAGTTAAACCACTTTGGAAACAGTATGTCGGTTCCTTAAAATATTCAACATACACCCAACAAATGATCCAGCTATTTCACGTCTAAGTACAGCAGGTCCTCAAATAAAATTTCATTCAGTGTCACTTGGTTGATGAGGAAATAAAATATCGATCCCTGCCAGGGCCACTGTGCATTAATTTGCATGTCTCCCCATGTCTGCATGGGTTTTCTCCATGTACTCCAGTTTCCTCCCACATCCCAAAGATAAGCACGTTAGGTAAATTGGTCTGTTTAAATTGTCTCAGTCTGAGTAAATGTGAGTATGTATGTGATGTGTTCTATGATAGAAGGGCATCCTGTTCAAGGTGGGTCCTGCCTGAGTTGCTAGAAGAAGCTCCAGCCACCCACCACTTTGTACTGGAATCAGAGGGTTGGAAAATAAGTGTCTTACTTGTTTTTATTCAATTTTCTTAAATGTATGTATAACTCACATTTACTTCAACATTCAATATTAGGAGTGGTTTGGGTCTTTATTTAGAAATTTGGTGATGTTTTTGTGACCAGAAATAGGCTGTAAGAATCTAACTCTTGTTTCTATCACTTAGTCTATGATAAAATTGGTTTGTTTACACTCCATTTTGCTTGAAGTGGCAATTTCCAAGAAACTATTGACAACAGTAAGTGAAGACTTAATGTATTTATTCAAGAGAAATGAAAGATCATGTACATACAATAATTTAACCATGAATATTTAAAAACTGAAAACAACCTAAGTGTCCATCAGTAGGAGAATGGACAAATTGGATTATGTCCATACAATGGAATACCTTCAAGTAATAAAAGTAATGAAGTATTGATACAACATAATAATGTGAATGAATTGCAAAATAAATACATTAAGTGAAAAAAGCCAGAAAAAAAAGAGTACATAGTATATGGTTCCATTTATGTAAAACTCAAAAATGCAGACTAATCTATACAGACTGAAAACAGATTAGTGGTTTTCTGAGGAGCATGTAGCAGTGTGAGTGTTGGGAGAGGCACGAGAAAACTTTTGGGGCTAATGGGTATATTCACTATCTTAATTGTGGTGATGGTTGCATGGATGTAAAACATATGCCAAAAGTTATCAAATTGTATACTTTCGATGTATGTAATTTGTTGTATGTTAATTACACATCTACAAAAATATTTAAATTGATAATTATTAATTGCAAGATTAACATGGAAAAGACTGTTTAAGATTAAAATTTCAGTAAATAATAATACAGAAAATATTTAAATGTTTTGATAGCATTTAATAAGAAATTGCTTAAAAATTAAATTGGCTGAGTTGAATTCACTTTTAATATGCTTTCTCGACAAAAATAGTCAGTGAAATGTAATTCTGAATCAAATATCTGTACATATAAATAAGAAATCAACATGTCCTTAGGGTCTAAATATCTACTCTGTTAAAATGGGTCCAAATGTTAGAATAAAAATGGCCTACACCCAATTGAGATCATTGAGGTAATATTGAATTATATCCCCTCAATGAGTTTACAAGGGAATTGAAGAAGCAAGGCTTTCATATAAGAGTTACACAATAACTAAATTACCTCTAGTATGTACAATTCCATTTACAATTGTATTGAGAAATCAGAGAAGAGAATTAAAGAAAATCTTCATGGAGGGATTGGAACTCAATCTGAGCCTCATAGAGCAGGAAGGACATGACACCTTAAGAAGGGGCAAATACAGAAATGAGTATGTAGTGCTTTGGAGATGGTATTCAGCATGGCCTGACCAGAGCAAATGGGGCATGTTGGGTGGATTGGAAAATAAGCTTGAAGAGGTAGGATAGAACTGGGTTAAGGATAGTCTTGAAGTCAGAAAGAAGTGATTAGATTGGATTCATTAGACAAATTTCTCAAAAAGAATCTGGCATTCATATGCTTTATGAATTTAAGCTAGGGAATTTGCAGTGGAGATTAGCTGTTATGGTAAACTAAGATGTGGTATTAGAAATGTTTAGGAGACAAATTTAAGAAAGATTTTATAGGAAGACTCAACAGGAGAAAGATCAGACATTTACTTCCTTCACATTGCTAGTTTTATTCTTTGTTTCCTTGACATTTGATTGACATCTAGTGCTAAATTTAAGTCTCTTTTCACATCTGTATGTAAGAATAATTGCATAGTTACATTTGTATAATCTAAACCTCGGATCTCTTTTATTCTTTTTTTTTTTATTTTATTTTACTTTTCTGTTGGTTTTTAAAATTTTTATTGTTATTCAATTACAGTTGTATGCCTTTTCTCCCCATCCCTCCACCCCACCCCAGCTGAACCCACCTCCCTCCTCCACCTCCACCCTCCCCCTTGATTTTGTCCATGTGTACTTTATAGTAGTTCCTGTAATCCCCTCTCCTCATTGTCCCCTCCCCACTCCCCCCTGGCTATTGTTAGATTGTTCTTAACTTCAATGTCTCTGGTTATATTTTGTTTGCTTTTTCCTTCTGTTGATCATGTTCCAGTTAAAGGTGAGATCATATGGTATTTGTCCCTCACCGCCTGGCTCATTTCACTTAGCATAATGCTCTCCAGTTCCATCCATGCTGTTGCAAAAGGTATAAGCTCTTTCTTTCTCTCTGCTGCATAGAATTCCATTGTGTAAATATACCATAGTTTTATTTTACTTTTTATTTTATTTACATTATATTTTATTTTATATTTTGTTTTGTTCTGTTTTTTTATTCAAGCCTAATATATAACCTAATTCTTCCTGATTAATTTATTCAGTATTAAGAATTACAATTTCAGTTTCATTAATGTGCTTTGTATAATTGTGTTCTGTCATAACCTTATTTCATAATCTGATATGCTGTTTATTCTGATTTTCTTTTTATATAAGATTCATTTTTAAATGGATATATCAGTGTAATTCTTAAAACTTTCTTCAGTATTTTCAACTTAATTCTCTGTATTATTTCCCAATAATTTTACATTTATTCTGGTTACTTCCTTTTACCGTTCTTGTACATCATTGAAGTGAATATCATCATGAATTATATCCCATATGGTCTTCTTAAATCTTCCTTTGCAAAATAAACAGATTTCTGGCACAGAAAGCTTTTACTTTTTTGTGGGATTGCTTAGAGGTATTTGTGCTTTTGGAGAGAGGAAAAAGACAGTGTGCAGAGCCTTTTTCCCTCATTCTGACCCTAACTTGCTATATTCCCACTGCACAATTGCCTAGAGCATGCTAAACCACATAAGTTAACTCTTAACAAGCTGAGCAACCAATCACCAGCAAATGGTTATACTTGCAAGCTGAGCAGAAGAGTATTTTTTTAAAAGACGATTTTCAACAAATGTCTTATCTAAAATAAGCTTTATAATGCTTCATCACACCATCCCATCACCCTCTTTCTACTGCCAACCACTTTGACCTGGAGATCAAACTCAGTCTTGGATCAAAACAAGACAAGAATGATACACAAACTCTTCTTCAAATGTCTCAGACTCAAACTCATCCATAGTCATGTCTCTCTTAGACTACTACAACAACCTCCTGACTAGTCTTTCTGCTTCTGGAATTGCATCTGGTCCTTTCTCTTCTTCACACTGCTGCCAGAATGACATCAAAAATGGCCACTTACCAACTTGCCTATTGCCTACAGAAGAAAGTCCAGCAGCCTTAGCCTGGCATACAGGACCTTACATGATTTGGCTCCTGCCTATCTCTCCAGTCTCATCTCTCACCACTCACTTGCTTTGTACTTCATGCTCTAGTCTACCACACTGAATTACTTACATTTTCTGCCACATACGATGCTGTTCTCTAGACAGAATTGACCTCCTCAAAATATTTCTTCAGAGTAACTCCTATTCAGTTTAGGTATCCCTTTTCCAAAAAGCCTTCCTTTAACTTCTCTTCCATTGGCTTCCCTCCAGTTCACTGTGTTCACTGCCTGCTCATCATTATTATACCAGCTATTGCAGTATATTTTCACCTTTTTGTCTTGTTACCTCTCATTCAGACATCAACTCCTAAAAGGCAGTTACTGTGTCAAATTTACACCAGTGTCCTGGTACACAGTAGATACTCACACATATTTTGTTTCTCAGCCACTTCTGTGGCCATGACTCATGATAATTGGCACGATGTCACCCACCCAGAAGAACATGGAAAAGCAGAGCAACTCAATTAAGGGAAGCAGTGAGGTGGCAGGCTTTCTGCTGCTACCCATAAGCAGATGGACTCAGAGATCATGCAGCAGAAGCAGAAAAAGGCAAACAAGAAGAAAGAAGAACCCAAGTACCTTTGTGGCTTTGAGTCCAACCCACTTGCCCTTCACCTGTATGCCCAGGTGTGCTCGGGGCCAGTCCCACCACACTGTGTTTCCTCTTGTAGTGCTCAAAGCTCCCAGAACTGATACTCTTACCTTTGTCTTGAGTCTGCAGTAGGTCCCTTTTGTGCTTCTCTCACCTCAGGTAGCCTCTCTCCCCCTGGGCCACTCCTGGGGGTGAGGAGGTTACCCTCTCCCAATTTTTTTTTCCTGCATTAAAAGTGGGTGTGTAATTCCTTGAAAAAAATTGTGTTCCACAAATAGAGGAATACAAAAGTGACTACCATATAAGCCTCAGCATCATCACCTTATATTTGGTTCCTGGGTACTACTTAATAGAGTCTGGTCTCAAACCTTTTTGAAGCACACATATATATGTATGTGAGAATTGAAATAATTTAATCCTTACATCTGCAGTGTAAAGATCCTTTCTTCCCAGAATCACATTTTAAACTCAATTCTCTCCACATTATAGTTGGAGCTGTCTTTCCATCCTTGCATTCAGTACAAAACTGCCATGTTCCCAACTTTTGTTATTTGCAACACTGGATCCTTTCTCAGATTTACAGTTCCATCTGAAGACACTAACAACTAATTTCATTCAATGTGACTTCCCCCCCTACTCCCTTGATTTCTGGGAGTCACAGACTCCAGGCTTGTGAGCAACTAAATTTCACTGATTACTGCCCTAAGGCCAAATCCAAAAAAGATTTTCTGGCTCATAAAGTTTTCGTGCTGTTCAGAGTAGGGGGTACAGAGCCTGGGTGTCATAACAGAAAGTGCTAATCTGTACACCGGGTGTATTGAAGCATGTAAAACCAATTCATAACACTCTATGACAGTTTTATGAGCTTAAAAGCATCTTACCAAATCTACACAAATTGTATGTGTGTGGGACAATTATGCTCACAGCTATTTTTAGAGTTTTAGATCATCTTCCACAAATATGCCAAGGTACCCTCAGTAATCTGTTAAAAATCAAATATGTTTCCAAAGAAGTGGGCCAAGGTTCCAGCTCCTTCTGATGTGGCAGAACTGATTACAGAAGGTTGATTCTTATTGTGGATTAAGAGGATAGAGAGCAGATCTACCAGCTTTCTAATAAGGGGCAAAACAGATTGTTAATCTGCTGACTTTGGAGAGAGGATCAGTATGTGACAGTGAGCAGCAGCTCTTGCAAATGGATGGCAGTGGGAAATCTCATGGGCTGTGGAAAGGGGAAACTGGAATTATTGAGAAGTCTGTGCACCACTTTTTGTGGGAATGCTATATACTGTTATCCCTCTTCAGGATATGCCTTCATCTTCTGTCATCTCATCCCATTCCCTCTTTCTTTCTCTCTTATCTGGGTCCTTTGGCTCATTTATTCTCTGTAATTCATTCCTGTCCTAACAGGTTTTAGTTAACAACAAAATTACACTCAATAATGTAACACACCTACTAAAATTTGGTAGCACAAATATATACAATTTCAATAGAAGTACATAAATCATGTTAAAGAAGATAATATCTTCACTCTACTTTTTATTAGTCCAAATACACCTGACTATTTGGATCCAGCACAGAGGCTACCCTTGAAGAGAATAGACACATATATCTGGTGACTTTGAAGATTAAGTCTTTTGAACACCATTTATCGGGAAAATTAAAAAGAATTTTTTTTCCTGGGCATTGTTTCTTGACATGTAACCTGTGGGTTACCTGATCAGAATTATTTTGGTTGCTTGTTAAATTTTCAGATTCCTGAGTTCCATTCCTGACCTATTGAATTAGAGTCTTTGAGTATGGGGATAGGAGATTTATATTTTTAACATACTCCCAAGCAATTTTGTTGCACATTAAAGCTTGAGAACTAATGACTTATAAAGTACATAATAATGGCCTTAAACTATTTGGAAGTGTTCTTAAATGAAAAAAAGAAAAAAATAATTTTGAGTTGCTCAAGAAAGGAAAAGATTGATTTTGTGTTGCACAAGAAGACAGAACTTAAACTATAGGTGAAAGCTGTATTAGGAAAGTCTCTAAATATGCGGAAAATTTTTTTAACAACAAGACATAGCCATCAATAGGAGTAGTTGTCTTGCAAAACAGTGAATTGTCCACTCCTAGAGAGCATGGAGGTCTCTCTTTAAAGGATAATGTAGTAGGGATTCTTACATTGAGTGGGAGGTTGAACAAAGTAATTTTTTGACTCCCATCTAGCTGGCATATTTGATAAATTTATACAATAAGATTCAAACCATTGAGATTATGCCAAGGCCTCCAAAGTTGATAATCCTGGTCTCTTTAATCTTTCTCCTTTTTTTTTAGCATTTGTTTGTATGCTACTATGTGCTGAACACTGCTAGGTTGTAGAGATGCAATGGTCAACAGTCATCAATGTTCTTGCTTTCAGGGATTTTATAGTATAGTAAGGGAAAAGGTTAAAATGCAATTATACAGTATTAACTGCTGTAGTGGAAGAAGCATAAGGAGCTAAGGGAACATAGAGAAGAGGAATCTAACTGGACTTGGGAGTCAGAGAAAGCTTTTGGGAGGAGATAATATCTACTAATATCTACACCAAGAGTTCAACGATCAGCAAGAGTTAGCAAGGCAAAGAGAGGAAAGAGCTTATGCAAAGGGCAGGAGGCAACAGATAGCATGGCATGCTCATTCAAGAAAATGGAGATAGTTCAGAATGGCTAGAGCAGAAGTGCCAGGAGACACAAAATGAGACTGAGATGATATACAGTGTTAAAATCTCTCTGGGCCACACAGATTATAATACAGCTTGGATTTTATCTCAGAGGCAATGTAGAACCATTGAAAAGTTTTAAGAAAAAAATATGATAAAATTTTCAGTATACAAAAAAACATTCTTCAGTGCACAGAAAGTATTGGAGAGGAGGCAAGAGTAGAGGCCCAGAGACCAGTTACTAAAGGCTTTTATCAATAGCCCAGAAGAAATGCAATATTGCTGAGACTAATGAGAGGGTATTGGAGATGAAGAATACATTATTCAAGAAATAATTACAAGATAACATTGATAGGGCTTAGTGATAGATTGGATGTAAGTGTTAAGGAGAGGCAGGAGTCTAGGATGACTCTCAGGTTTATGCCTTGAGCACCTGGATTGATAGTAGCACCACTCAGTGACAGAAGAAAACAGAGGCAGTAGGCTGTATGCAGAAAAGAAGGGCATGATGATTGGAATTTGAACATGGAGAATTTCAGCAGCCTAGACAGTATCCAGATCAAGATAGGCAATAGGCAACTGGGTATGTGAAGCAGGAAAGGAATCTGAACCAGAGAGATAGATTTGAGAGTCATCGGCTTTTGAAACCACGTTGATAAAATCACCCAAGGAGAGTACAGTTATCCCTCGCTATCTGTGGTTGCAGGGCCCCCACGGATGCTTAAGTCCCTTATATAAAATGGCGTAGTATTTGCATATAACATGTATTTGTATATAAGCTACAGCAAAATGTGCCTAGACATCACTTCACGTGCATGGATTCAGTGTAGTGCTTGGCAGATGGTAAATTCAACATTAGTTTTTGGAAATTTCTGGGATTTTTTTTCAAATATTTTTGAACTACAGTTGTTTGAACACATGGATGTGAAACCCATGACTACAGAGGACCAACTATATATTAAGTGAAAAGAGAACATAGGACAAATCCCTGTAAAAACTAACAAGCTACCAGATGAGAAAGAAAGGCCTGCAAAGAACACTGAGAATGTCCAGATTTTTATTCATTTCTTCGCTTTGTTTTATATGTCTTTTTGTGGGTCAGTGAACTCTAATAATGATATGGTATACATTAATATGCACTTATCCCATTTAACTACTTAGTTTTCTAATAAGTTCCTTAGTAAACAGAATAGTCTCTTGCTCTTACTTTCAGCAGCAATGTTTTGGAACCCTACTTGCTTATTTAGTGTCCAACTGGCTTTTCCAGCAGCTTTCTGATTACTACTCCACAGCCTTTTTAATATAAAGTACAAGGTATATATGTGGATGTAGAGCCGCACAACCTGATCTTGTGTTACTTATACAAACTTTCTCAGACTCAATAAGTTACTTATCACCACTAGATCATAATGTCCATGAGGACAAGAATCCTGTTCACTATGATATCCCTAGAGCCTGGAACATCATTATTACTCAGTTAATATGTGTTGATTGAATAATGAATCCATAAAATGGGGACTCTGGCACACACTTACCCCAATGTTGTCAGTACTAAAATGTATAAGTATTATAGTAAGTATAATGCCTAGAACATAGTGAGTGTCCACAAATAGTGTCTGTCATTATTATCACAATGCCTTGCTGCTCTTGGCTCTGGAGCATCACTTTTTACTCCTTCTCTAATGAAATTTACAGTTTTGGCTGGACACCACTGACCCTGGCTTTTTCCCTTTCCGTGAGATACTCAGTTGCCTCACACATGATAATGATTTCAACATTCTTTGTATTTCTGTAACTGTGATTCTGACTTCATCCAAAACAAACAAAAAAATTAATAAGGACTTCCAGTCAAGATGGAGGTATAGGTAGACACACTGCATCTCCTCGCACAACCAAAAGAAGTCCAACAACAATTTAAAAACAAAAAACAACCAGAACTGACAGAAAATTGAACTATATGGAAGCCCGACAACTAAGGAGATAAAGAAGAAACATTCATCCAGACTGGTAGGAGGGGTGGAGATGGGCAGCTGGGTGGAGAGGGTTTAGGGCAAGGCGGTGGCTGGCGGACCCAGCTATCTGGTGGAATGTGGAGCGGGGCAGGCAAAAAGCTGCAGCTGGCGCAACCTCAGGGATCCAACGCGGGGAAATACAGCTTCAAACCACTGATTGAAAACACCTGTGGGGGGTGAGGCAGCAGCAGGAGAAACTCGCAGCCTCACCAGGAGAGTTCGTTGGAGAGATTCACAGGTCCCAGAATATACACAAACCCACCCACACAGGAATCAGCACCAGAAGGGCCCAATTTGCTTGTGGTAGTGGGGGGAGTGACTGAAAGCTGGCAGAGAGCGGAGCAAGCGCCATTGTTCCATCTGGGACCCCTTCCCCACAAACAGCATCACAACACTTCCATGTGGGTTACCCCACCCTGATGAACACCTAAGGCTCCGCCCCTTTAAGTAACAGACGCGCCAAGACAAAAGAAAAAAAAAAATGGCCCAAATGAAAGAACAGATCAAAGCTCCAGAAATAATACAACTAAACAGCGAAGAGATAGCCAACCTATCAGATGCACAGTTCAAAACACTGGTAATCAGGATGCTCACAGAATTGGTTGAATTTGGTCACAAATTACATGAAAACTGAAGGCTATGCTAAGTGAAATAAAGGAAAATGTACAGGGAACCAATAGTGATGGGAAAGAAACTGCGACTCAAATCAACAGTGGACCAGAAGGAAGAATGAAACATCCAACCAGAAAAGAATGAAGAAACAAGAATTCAAAAAAATGAGGAGAGGCTTAGGAACCTCCAGGATATCTTTAAACATTCCAACATCCGAATTATAGGGGTGCCAGATGGAGAAGAGGAAGAGCAACAAATTGAAAACTTATTTGAACAAATAGTGAGGGGGAACTTCCCTAATCCGGCAAAGGAAATAGACTTCCAGGAAGTCCAGGAAACTCCGAGGGTCCCAAAGAAGCTGGACCCAAGGAGGAACACACCAAGGCACATCATAATTACATTACCCACGATGAAACAGAAGGAGAGAATCTTAGAAGCAGTAAGAGAAAAGGAGACAATTTCCTACAAAGGAGTTCCCATAAGACTGTCAGCTGATTTCTCCAAAGATTCCTTACAGGCAAGAAGGGGCTGGAAAGAAGTATTCCAAGTCATGAAAGGCAAGGACCTACATCCAAGATTACACTATCCGGGAAAGCTATCATTTAGAATGGAAGGGCAAATAAAGTTCTTCTCAGATAAGGTCAAGTTAAAGGAGTTCATCATCACCAAGCCCTTATTATATGAAATGTTGAAGGGATTTATCTGAGAAAAAGAAGATCAAAATACGAACAGTAAAATGACAGCAAACTCACAGTTATTAAAACCACACCTAAAACAAAAACAAAAGCAAACTAAGCAAACAACTGGAACAGGAACAGAATCACAGAAATGGAGATCACGTGGAGGGTTATCAACAGGGGAGTGGGAGGGGGAGAGAGGGGGAAAAGCTACAGAGAATAAGTAGCATAAATGGTAGGTAGAAAATAGATAAGGTGAGGGTAAGAATAGTATAGGAAATGTAGAAGCCAAAGAACTTATATATATGAGCCATGGGCATGAACTATGGGGGGCGGGGGGAGCGTGGGTGGAAAGGGGTGTGCAGGGCAGAGGGGAGTAAAGGGGGGAAAATGGGACAACTGTAATAGCATAATCAATAAAATATATTTTAAAATAATAAAAAATTTAAAAAGCCAAAAAAATAAAATAGAAACATATAATTTAAAAATTCTACTATTGGATTGAAATTAATGCTGAAAATGTATGTGTTTAGAAAATATATTGTTCCTAACCTTCATAATAATAGTCTTTGAAATTAGAATTGTATGCTATAATTAAAAATAAAAGGAAGATGAACCAAAAACAAGGAAGAATGTTACAAAATTTAGTAAAAAAAATCTTTTCAACTAATATAAAAACTGATAAAGTACAAGTTTGGTTTCAGCTTCTTTTATATATTAGTTGTGCTCAAATCCTTTAGGGGAAAAGCAGAAATTTTGAAAGAGAGATGATATAAAAAGTCTAGGGAAAGATGGACTTGGTGAATTGCTCTTTCAGCCCTGGGGCAGGGAATGAGTCTGTTTACCAGCTGTCTGCCTATTTTCCTAATGTATATTTTAGACATTTGGCATAGAGATAAAAACAAACAATAATAGTCCTGCCAATATAGATGAAATTATGAACAAGTAGCCTCAATAAAGGCAATTGATTTGGTAACACAAAGAATAATATTATATCATACTGCTGAATTATGTATATTTGATGGCTTAATCTCTACAAAGAGACATAGAACAGTTTGTAGAAATGAAAGTTAAATTGTGTAGGCCTAATAGTAATAAAAGTTTAGTTTGTCCAAAGGTAAAAATAATTAAATCACTAGAATGAGGAAAAGACAAATTTTTAGCAGTACCTTGGTTATTCCAGGATCATAGACCAAATTTAGAACACAGTCACAGAAGTAAAATTGTAATACACGATTGAATACTTACTTAAATATTTGAGAAACATTTGATAAAAATGTAAGGGTAATAATTGTGTAATAAGTAAGGAGCAAAGCCTAGCTTGCCCCAATCTCATTCCATAACATTTAATTTAAAAAGATTTGAGAAAGTAAAATTCATATTATAGCAATAATAGCATAATGATATTCCTTCACTATATCAAACCTCTTCCTAAATGAATAGGCTTGATAAGTCTAACAACTGGATGACAATAAATCCCTATCAAAGAAGATCCTCCTAAGAACATCAATAGATTTTACATTAATTATTTTAGACTATGTATAGCAACAACCACAAAAATACAGCAAGAATGAAAGCAGGGTTACACTTACCAAATGAAAGGATGTAAACAGAAATGTCTTTCTCCCCAAGATATAATAGGTCTCCCTGTGGAGGAGACACACTAAGCAAGTGCCCTTATCTGTGAGTCCAATCCTGAAATAGGCCTTATTGTCACGGCTAGCTGACATTTAGGAAATTGTCATGTCCTCACTGTAAGGTCTCTACAAAGATAAAACATGGAATGAGGCAAAGTGCAGAAAAGAATGAAACAAAATGTGTAGCTCAAATGCTGTCAGAGAGCTCTGACAAATTAAGGCTAAGTCCGATTTATTTGTGATAGAACCAGTTCTGGAAGTCTGCAGATACCTGAAATACATCTGAAAAGAACTGTTTTTTGGTCCATCTGATTTGGCAGTAGAGTGCCTCTTAGTGCCCATGGTAACTCCCACAGAAGTGGTTCACAAATTAATCATTAGAAGCCTTGCACATTAAAATATAATAGGTCAGCCACGATACTTAAGCAATGTTCAGTTTTTGAACTTCAAAACAAGTTCAAACCATTATGCACCCCTTTAGGAACATATTATCAGAAGAATCTATATTTAAAAACTAGCCAATTTTTTAAAAATCTGCAGCAAAATAGTATTTCAAGTATTACAAAGTATAGTTAGTGATTATAGTACAGAAAAAGTAATTATTAAAGCACTTGGAAATCTAAAAGAGTTATAAAATTAAATAATTTATATAAATTGTAATCATAGAAATACCAATAAAGGAATATGGGAAAGAACTTCTATTGATGTGCTCAAATGGCCATTTTGTTCTGTGTTCTTTATTTTGGAGGAATATAAAGTAGTTGTATTTTTAACTTCAAAACTTCTAATATTTTTTGGTTATCCTTTCAGTATTAAGAAGCTAACTATATTGAGGTAAGACAAGATTTAATGTAATGGGTTGAGACTAAAGAAATCTGTCTGGATTCTCACTTATAATTCTTTCTTGGGATGTTTCATATTATAACTTGAGAAATTGGTTAAATCCATGAAAATACTAAATTGGCCTGCTTAAAAGCAACAGACCTTTACTCGGCCCTTAGCGTGGGAAAGACCTGGCAGAAACTCAGAATGTACTTAGCTAAAATTAAGAATATGAAAGTCTTTCATTGGCCGGTGTGGCTCAGTTGGTTGGAGTGTTGTCCTGTACACCAAAAGGTTGGGTGTTCGATTCCTGTCAGGGCACATAACCTAGGTTGTGGGTTCGATCCCCAGTCCAGGTGCATATGGGGAGCAGCTGATCAATCTTTCTCAAATTGATGCTTTTTCTTTGTCTCTATCTCTCTTCTTCTCTCTTCCTTCCTCTCTCTCTAAAATAAATAAACATAGAAAAGAATATGAAAGTCTTAATCTTTTAGTAGTTTGAAATACATTGGTATCTGGGGAGGAAGATGGCGACAACATAGGTGGGAGCGGAATCCACTTCCCCTCAGCGCCAGGGAAATACCTAGCTGATCTGAGGAGCAGAGCGAACAGCCAACAGTATTCCAGTATATATGAAGACCAGAGACCAAAGATAGAGGACATTGAAAGATCTGACGGTAAGAAGAGTGCTCAAGGACAATAAGGTCCCCGGGACCTGGGAACGCGCGGTACAAGGGCTGCAGAGGCGCCAGCCCTGGCGCAGGGGCGGCTGCAGGAGTCTTGGGAGAGGGCCAGGCTGCGCTGTGAGCAGCCAGGTGCTTGATTGGACCAGGGGAGCTTGAAAAGGAGGAATTTCTCAAAAAGAAAAAGAAAATAGAGACACTCAGGGGCTAGTTAGAGAACTCTCGGTAGTAGCCGAGGTCCCTGGCGCCCCTCCCCCCTCCGCCCCTGGACTGCGCGAGTGGGGGGGATAAACAGCACCGGAGTGACGGCGCTGACGGGGCTCACCGGAGGTCCGGTCGCGCGCGCAGATTAGCGAACGGGGCCCATACATGAAACCTCCGAGATCATTTGGAGCTGAGGCTAGCTGCTCCACCCACAGACCCAAAACCTCGGAACCGAGTGCCGCGTGATTCAGTCCCAGGGCGGTCCCGCCCGCCCGAGACACTCAAGCCCAGGGCGGCTGGATCGGGCCCCCAAGCACAGAGCCTCAGGCTCGGCAGGTTGCGCGCTCACCAAGCGGAGGGCCGGCTGGGTGCGCGTTTTCCAAACAGAAAGCCGGGGTGGCTCGATTGGTCGGCCGGCTGCGCGCTCAGGGCACAAAATACCGTCACAAACCCAAAGTGGCTGGATTCCCCTGCTGCGCACGCACGCATCTCAAGACAAAGCAGCTAGAGCCTCCGCTTGCACGTCCCAAGAACAAAGCTGCTGGATTGGCTGATCAACGGCCTGATTGACTGCCAGGGACCACACCTACAAAACAGCTAAGAGTGTTACCCAGGAAGGGAGAAAAGTGAAACCACTCCTTCCAACCACCCCCTCCCGTTGCACAGACAGGACACCAGCAGATATAACCTGACCGGTTTAAAGCCAACAGAAGATTTTTTTTTTTTTATCCTTTTTCTTTTTTTTCCTTTCCCCCTGAATTCCTTCTTCCTCTCTCCTTTTTTTCTTTTTTTTCATTCCTTCTTCCTCCCATCCTTTACCATTTTTATGTCTTCTTCCTGCCTTCTTTTATCTATTTCTATGTTTTAATTTTTGTTAAAATTCCTTCTTATCTTGCGTCCGATCTTTCTTTATTCCTTCTTCCCTCCTTCCTTCCTTTCCTCCTTTCCTATTTCCTTGTTCCCTCCTTCCCATCTTTGTTTTGTTTTTTTTTTGTGTGTGTGTGTGTGGGTTTTTCTTTTTTCCTTTTTTCCTTTTCTTTCTCCCCCCCTTTCTCTTTTTCCCACAGGTGAGACAACAAAACCTGGAGTGCTGAAAAGACTAGAGTTAGACCGTGTTAAACACATAAACGTCAGCTCTAGACCAGTGAGCACAGGAGAGTAAGGAGACAGCACCACCGAATCCCATTGGCATTCTACCATAGAAGTTCATATCATAAACCCAGGGAGTCAGAACAAAGCAATTTATGAAGCAGAGGCCAACAAGAAGAGCCTCACAAACAATGGGAAGACAAAGAAACAATTCCCAAATGAAAGGAAAGGAGGAAGTCTCAGAAAGAATGCTAACTGAAAAAGAGGCAAGTCAACTATCAGATACTGAGTTCAAAGCAATGGTCATCAGGAAGCTCACTGAGCTCTCTGAGCTCAAAGAGAACTACCAGAAACTACAAGGAAACTACAATGAACTCACTGCAAACTATATCAACATGAAAAAGGAAATAGAAAATATCAAAAAGAGCCAAGAGGAAATGAAGAATACAACTTCTGAATTGAAGAACACAGTAGAAGGAATGAAAAGCAGACTTGATGAAGCAGAGGATCGGATCTGCGAGCTGGAGGACAAAGTAGAGAAAAACACCCAGAAAGAGCAAGAAAAGGAAAAGAGGCTCAGAAAGAATGAAGACGCAATAAGGGAAATGCAGGACAACATGAAACGTAACAATATCCGTATAATAGGAATACCAGAAGAAGAAGAAGAGCAAGGGATAGAAAACCTGTTTGAAAAAGGAATGACGGAAAATTTCCCTAATCTGAGGAGAGAAAAAGTCACCCAAATCCAGGAATCACAGAGAGTCCCAAGCAAGAGGAACCCAAAGAGACCCACTGCAAGACACATCATAATTAAAATGGCAAATTTCCAAGACAAAGAGAGGATCTTAAAGGCAGCAAGGGAGAAAAAGGAAGTAACATACAAGGGAGCCACAATAAGGTTAGCAACTGACTTCTCAATGGAAACGCTCCAAGCCAGAAGAGAATGGCAAAAAATATTCCAAGTAATGAGAACCAGAGGCCTGCAACCGAGGCTACTTTACCCAGCAAGGCTCTCAATCAAGATAGAAGACCAAATAAAGAGTTTCCCAGACAAAAGAAGTCTAAAAGAATACAGCTCCACCAAACCAGCTCTGCAAGAGATGCTAAAGGGACTGCTTTAAGGAAAGGAAGGAAAAGAGAAAGACAGAGGAACACAGGTAGGAAAAAATGGCAATGAATAACTACCTATCGATAATAACCTTAAACGTAAATGGATTCAATGCTCCAATCAAAAGACATAGAACAGCTGAATGGATAAGAAAACATGACCCACACATGTGCTGCCTACAAGAAACCCATCTCAGGACAAAAGACTTACACAGACTGAAAGTGAAGGGCTGGAAACAAATTTTCCAAGCAAACGGACAGGAAAAAAAAGCAGGGGTAGCAATACTCATATCAGACAAAATAGACTTCCAAAGAAGGGCCATAAAGAGAGACCCAGAAGGTCACTTCATAATACTCAAAGGAAGAATCCACCAAGAAGACATAAACATTATAAATATATATGCACCCAACATAGGAGCACCCAAATACATAAAGAAAATCTTGGAGGATTTCCAGAAAGATATTGACAGCAACACAATTATAGTAGGGGATTTTAACACCCCACTATCAAAAATGGACAGGTCTTCCAAACAAAAGATCAACAAAGATATTGTGTCACTTAACAATACCCTAGAGGAAATGGACTTAACTGATATATACAGAGCTTTTCATCCCAAAGAAGCAAAATACACATTCTTTTCAAGTGTCCATGGAACTTTTTCAAAGATAGACCACATGATAGGACACAAAGCAAGCCTCAACAAATTCAAGAAAATTGAAATCATATCAAGCATCTTCTCTGACCACAAGGGTCTGAAACTAGAAACCAACCCCAAGGGTAAAAGCCCAAAACACTCAAAAACATGGAGACTGAATAGCATGCTATTAAACAATGAATGGGTCAAGAACGAGATTAGGGAAGAAATCAAAAACTTCCTGGAAACAAATGAAAACGAACTCACAACAACCCAAAACCTATGGGACACAGCAAAGGCAGTCCCGAGAGGGAAGTTCATAGCAATACAGGCCTACCTTAAGAAGTTAGAAACAGTTCAAACAAACAACCTAACCCTATGCCTACAAGAACTGGAGGAACAACAACAAAGACAGCCCAGAGCAAGCAGAAGGAAGGAAATAACCAAGATCAGAGCAGAACTAAATGACATAGAGACTAAAAGCACAATTGTAAGGAACAATGAATCCAGAAGCTGGACTGTGAAAAGATAAACAAAATTGACAAGCCTTTAAGTAGGCTTATCAAGAAGAAAAGAGAGAGGATCCAAATAAACAGAATTAGAAATGAAAGTGGAGAGATTACAACTGATACCACAGAAATACAAAGGATCGTAAGAAATTACTATGAAGACCTGTATGCTAAGAAATTTGAAAACCTAGATGAAATGGACACATTTCTAGAAAAATATAATCTTCCGAAACTGACTGAAGAAGAAGCAGAAAACCTGAACAGACCAATATCAGCAAAGGAAATTGAAGCAGTCATCAAGAAACTTCCATCACACAAAAGCCCTGGACCAGATGGTTTCACAGGAGATTTCTACAAAGCATTTAAGGAAGAACTAACCCCTATCCTTCACAGACTATTCGAAAAAATCCAAACTGATGGAAGACTCCCAAACTCTTTTTATGAAGCCAACATCATCCTAATCCCAAAACCAGATAAAGACACAACGAAGAAAGAAAACTTCAGGCCAATATCGCTGATGAACATAGACGCTAAAATTCTCAACAAAATATTGGCAAACCGCATCCAGCAATATATTAAAAAGATCATCCACCATGACCAAGTGGGATTCATCCCAGGGATGCAAGGATGGTACAATATTCGCAAATCAATAAACATAATACATCACATCAACAACAGCAAAGACAAAAATCACATGATCATATCAATAGATGCGGAAAAAGCGTTCGATAAGATACAGCATCCATTTCTGATAAAAACACTCAGCAAAGTGGGAATAAAGGGAGCAGTCCTCAACATAATTAAGGCCATATATGAGAGACCTACAGCCAACATCACACTCAATGGACAAAAACTTAGAGCTTTCCCACTAAGATCAGGAACAAGACAAGGATGCCCTCTCTCACCACTCCTATTCAACATAGTATTGGAAGTCCTAGCCACAGCAATCAGACAAGAAAAAGCAATAAATGGCATCCAAATTGGAAAGGAGGAAATGAAACTGTCACTGTTTGCAGACGACATGATAGTGTACATGGAAAACCCTATAGACTCCACTCAAAAACTACTCGACCTAATAAATGAATTTGGCAAAATAGCTGGATACAGAGTCAATACCCAGAAATCAAAGGCATTCCTGTACACCAACAACGAAACTGCAGAAACAGAAATCAGGAAAAAAATCCCATTCGATATAGCAACAAGAAAAATAAAGTACCTAGGAATAAACCTAACCATGGAGGTAAAAGACCTGTACTCAGAAAACTACACAACACTGAAGAAAGAAATTAAGGAAGATACAAACAAATGGAAGCATGTACCATGTTCATGGATTGGAAGAATTAACATCATCAAAATGGCCATACTACCCAAAGCAATTTATAGATTCAATGCAATCCCTATTAGAGTACCCATGACATATTTCACAGATATAGAACAAACATTGCAGAAATTCATATGGAACCATAAACAACCTCGAATAGCAGCAGCAATTTTGAGAAAGAAGAACAAAGCAGGAGGGATCACAATACCTGATATCAAACTGTATTACAAGGCCACTGTAATCAAAACAGCCTGGTACTGGCATAAAAACAGGCACATAGACCAATGGAACAGAATAGAAAGCCCAGAAATAAACTCAAACCTATACGATCAATTAATATTTGACAAAGGAGGCAGGAGCATAAAATGGAGCAAAAACAGTCTCTTCAACAGATGGTGTTGGGAGATCTGGACAGCTACGTGCAAAAAAATGAAACTCGATCACCAACTTACGCCATACACGAAAATAAACTCAAGATGGATAAAAGACTTAAATATAAGTCGTAACACCATAAAAGTCCTTGAGGAAAACATTGGCAGGAAAATCTCAGACATTCCACGCAGCAACACCCTCACAGACACATCCCCTAAAGCAAGGGACATAAAGGAAAGAATAAACAAATGGGACATCATCAAAATAAAAAGCTTCGGCAGGGCTAAAGAAAACAGCACCAAATTAGAAAGAGAACCAACAGTATGGGAAAACATATTTGCCAATGATACCTCAGACAAGGGCCTGATCTCCAAAATATATAAAGAACTCACACGACTCCACTCCAGGAAGACAAACAACCCAATTAAAAAATGGGCAAAGGACTTGAACAGACACTTCTCCAAGGAAGACATACAGAGGGCCCAGAGACATATGAAAAGATGCTCAGCATCACTAGCCATCAGAGAGATGCCAATTAAAATCACAATGAGGTATCATCTCACACCAGTCAGAATGGCCAACATAAACAAATCCACAAACAAATGTTGGAGAGGATGTGGAGAAAAGGGAACCCTCGTGCACTGTTGGTGGGAATGCAGACTGGTGAGGCCACTGTGGAAAACAGTATGGAATTTCCTCAGAAAACTAAACATGGAACTGCCCTTTGACCCAGTAGTTGCGCTGCTGGGATTATACCCTAAGAACACTGAAACACCAATCGAAAAGAATCTGTGCACCCCAATGTTCATAGCAGCACAATTTACAATAGCCAAGTACTGGAAGCAACCTAAGTGCCCATCAGCAAACGAGTGGATCCGAAAACTATGGTATATTTACACAATGGAATTCTAGGCAGCAGAGAGAAAGAAGGAGCTTATACCCTTTGCAACAGCATGGATGAAACTGGAGAGCATTATGCTAAGTGAAATAATCCAGGCGGTGAGGGACAAATACCATATGATCTCACCTTTAACTGGAACATAAGCAATAGAAGGAAAAAGCAAACAAAATATAACCAGAGTCATTGAAGTTAAGAACAATCTAACAATAGCCAGGGCGGGGTTGGGGTTGGGGGCGGGGACAGTGGGTAGAGGGGATTACAGGAACTACTATAAAGGACACATGGACAAAACCAAGGGGGAGGGTGGAGAGGGGGGAGGGAGGTGGGTTCAGCTGGGGTGGGGTGGCGGGATGGGGAGAAAAGGCATACAACTGTAATTGAATAACAATAAAAAAAAAGAATATCATAAAAAATAAATTAATTAATTAATTAATGAAAAAAAAAAAGAATGTTGTATCTGAAACTTATATGATGTTACAAAACAATGTTACCTGAATAAAAAGATACAATGTTTAAAAAAAAGAAATACATTATATACATTTTTAAAAATAGTTGCCTCCATGTGAATTGTACTCCGTTTACTGAGGCTCCAAATACAATTCACCCTCCCCTAATTTTTAGGTGAGGGCAGAAATATTACTGTCTAAAGGGGAAAATGAAAAGAATAAAAACCAAATGGATTAAATTAATCAACTGAGAAAACATTCTCAGGAAAATAGCCCATGTAAAAGAGGAATTTTGAGCCCTGGCTAGCGTGGCTCAGTGGATTGAGCTCTGGTCTGTGAACCAAAGGGTCGCTGGTTCGATTCCCAGTCAGGGCACTTGCCTGCGTTGTGGGCCAGGCCCCCGGTAGGGGGCGCACGACAGGCAACTACACATTGATGTTTCTCTCCCTCTCTCCCTTCCCCCAGTCTAAAAATAAAATAAATAAAATATTTTTAAAAAGATGAATTTTGAGCATGTTGGCAATTGGACTAGGGGATCCCTAACTCAGAAACAACCTTTTTTTTAAAAAGCTGTCAATTTTTAATATAACAATATAATATGATCAAGGACATTTAAACATGTCTTCCATGAGGAAATTTTGGAATGGAAAAAGTTTTGATAACTGATAAAAAGGTAAGGGACTCCAGAGTATAGCAATTTGTCCATTTCTGCAGTGCCATGCAATTGAGAAGATTAGAGGATTCCATTATTCTGGACAGCTCCATCCCTGTAGAAGCAATGGATGCATCTGATTATTATAATCAGATTATACTAGCCCATTAAGATAACTCAGTCCTTCATGCTTTCTTCATACCAAAGCAGACTTTTATTTAGCAAATTTTTCATTGTGAACATTGCCTGTCAAATTTCTGATAAGTAGACTCTGTATGCATTGCGACATACTCCCCTCACCCACCCATGTACAAGTATCCCTTGCTTTTCTAAGGTTTGCCTTAAACCACTTCAGCTTTTATGAAAGACCTACATTAGCACCTGGTTTTTGCTGCCCTAAAGAAATTCAAACAGGATTTTCACTTTTACAAAAAAAAAAAGAAGCAAAACAGTTTTCAGTGTTATTTTTGCACAAGCCTTTATAGAGGCAGCATACACCCTGAGCAACGAATGTGGCATAGCCAAGCTCCTTCCCCAGGAACTACATTCAGACACCATAGCTTTGAACTGTGTCTGTGACCATCTGTCCACACAAATTAATTGATTAATTGTAATTGCTTCTTCACCTTATGTCATTTTGGCTTATAAAATTTTTCATAGGAATGTTCTACTTTCAGATAGCAGGAAAACCTATAGAAATACTCTGTAAGGTATAGCCCAAGCAGCCAGCTAGACTCTCTCTATGCCATCTGATGTAAAACATGAATATACTTGAATTGACACTGTGATATTGAAAATAGACTTCTTTAACTCCAAGAAAAATATTACTTATCTTCAAAAGGCATTGACAAAATTAAAAATATATTACGGCCCTGACCAGTGTGGCTTAGTTGCTTGGGCATCATTCCACTAGGTGAATAGTCACAGGTTCAGGTCCAGTCAGGGCACATGGCTGGGCTGCAGGTCAGGTCCCTGGTGAGGGCTTGTGGGAGAGGCAGCCAATCAATCAGTATTTCTCTCTTGTACTAATGTTTCTCTCCCTCTCTTTTTCTCTCCCTTCCCCTCTTTCTAAAAATAAATAAATAAAATCTTTTTTTAAAATGTGTATTACATTGGTACAGCCAATATGAAAACAACAAGGAAGGTCCTCAAAAAAATTAGAACTACCATATGATCCAGCAATTTCCCTCCTGGGTATATATCCAAAGGAAATAAAATCACTTTCTCAAAGAGATATCTGCACTCCCATGTTCAGTGAGGCATTATTCATAATAGTCAATATGTGGAAATAACCTAAGTATCTGTCAACACATGAATGAATAAAGAAAATGTGATAGATAGATAGATAGATAGATATAGGTATATATATATATATATATATATATATAGTCTGTCCAGAAGGTACCCAGCCATGCAATATGAAAAATAGAGACATTTTTTGAAGAAGATACAAGACACAAGAAACATTGTACACAGGACAATAATGCCTCAGTCCCCCTTCAAAGTAGGCATCTTGGGGCCTCATACCCTTCTCCCAATTGCCATCAGCAACCCCATTGTATTTTTCTGAATCTCATCAATGGTCTGAAATCTCTTTCCTTTCAAAGGCGATTTTAGTTTTTGGAAAGGACAGAAGTCACAGGGTGCCAAATCCGGGCTGTAGGGAGGCTGAGTCACCTGGGTGATTTAATGTTTTGCCAAAAATCTCTGCACAAGATGTGATGCATAAACAGGCACATTGTGATGATGAAGCTGCTAAACATCAGTTGCCTATAGCTGTGGCCTTCTGAATCATCCAAATATCCATGGAGGAATGTTCAAGCTTAACACAAAATTTGATGCAGACTCATTGCTCTACTTGCTCAGTCATTTTGAATGCAATGGCCACACAGTGCACATGCTCACTCAATGGCATCTACTACCCCCACTGTGAAGCTGTGTACAGTGAAGTTGTCATTGTCCATGCGTGCTTATTACAGTCCACTCTCCTTCTCTGACAGGTTACATCCATGTTGCACAAACCATTCCCCTTATATTAACAATGGCTGGAGTTTTTCTGGAGAGACATCATACAATGGGATATCACTCAGCCATAAAACGAATATACTGCCATTTGTAACAACATGGATGAACCTGAAATATATTGCTAAGTGAAATTAGCGAGACAAAGAAAAACATGCTTTATGATCTTAATTATATGTAGAACCTTAAAAAGTTGAACTCATAGAAGCAGAAAGTAGAACAGTGATTGCTACAGGCTGGGGTTGGGGACTGAAGGATATGGACAGATGTTGACAAAGGGTACAAACTTGCAGTTATAAGATGAATAATTTCTAGAGATCTAATGTGCAATATGTTGACTATAGTTAACTGTACTGTATTGCATACCAGAATTTGTTAAGAGAGTATATCTTAAGTGTTCTCAACACAAAAACAAAACAATCCATAAAAAATCCAGGTAACTATGTGAGGTGATAAATGTGTTAATTAACTTCATTATTGTGGTAATCATTTATAGATATACATATATACACATATACATACATATATATGTTAATTATACCCCAATAAAGCCAGGAAAAATAAAATAAATTAATTTATCTTACATTTTATGTAAAATCTGGTATATCTTCCTTTTAGAAACCCCTAACATATATAAACAATGAGACCAAAAACTGAAATTAGGGAGTAATGAATAAATTATTTTAAAAGTCTATTTCTTATAGGATTATTGTATGTTTCTCCAAAATAATAAATTACCCTGATAGATTTCAAATGTGAATCAGTTATAGACACAACATTTAAAATATATATATTTATTGATTATGCTATTACAGTTGTCCCATTTCCCCCCTTCACTCCACTCCATCGGGCCTACCCCCTCCCTCCCACATTCCCCCCACTATAGTTCATGTCCATGGGTCATACTTATAAGTTCTTTGGCTTCTACATTTCCTACACTATTCTTACCCTCCCCCTGTCTATTTTCTACCTATCATTTATGCTACTTATTCTCTGCAGCTTTTCCCCCTCTCTCCCCCTCCCACTCCCCTGTTGATAACCCTCCATGTGATCTCCATTTCTGTGGTTCTGTTCCTGTTCTAGTTGTTTGCTTAGTTTGCTTTTGTTCTTGTTTTAGGTGTGGTTGTTGATAACTGTGAGTTTGCTGTCATTTTTACTGTTCATATTTTTGATCTTCTTTTTCCCAGGTAAATCTCTTCAACATTTCATATAATAAGGGCTTGGTGATGATGAACTCCTTTAACTTGACCTTATCTGAGAAGAACTTTATCTGCCCTTCCATTCTAAATGATAGCTTTCCTGGATAGAGTAATCTTGGATGTAGGTCCTTGCCTTTCATGACTTGGAATACTTCTTTCCAGCCCCTTCTTGCCTGTAAGGTCTCTTTTGAGAAATCAGCTGACAGTTTTATGGGAACTCCTTTGTAGGTAACTGTCCTTCTCTCTTATTGCTTCTAAGATTCTCCCCTTCTGTTTCATCTTGGGTAATGTAATTATGATGTGCCCTGGTGTGTTCTTCCTTGGGGCCAGCTTCTTTGGGACTCTCTGAGCTTCCTGGACTCCCTGGAAGTCTATTTCCTTTTCCAGATTAGGGAAGTTCTCCCTCATTATTTGTTCAAATAAGTTTTCAAATATTTGTTCTTCCTTTTCTTCTTCTGGCACCCTTATAATTCGGATGTTGGAACGTTTAAAGATATCCTGGAGGTTCCTAAGCCTCTCCTCATTTTTCTGAATTCTTGTTTCTTCATTCTTTTCTGGTTCGGTGTTTCTTTCTTCCTTCTGGTCCACACCGTTGATTTGACTCCCAGTTTTATTTGCATCACTATTGGTTCCCTGTACATTTTCCTTTGTTCTCTTAGCATAGCCTTCATTTTTTCATCTAATTTGCAATCAAATTCAACCAATTCTGTGAGCATCCTGATTACCAGTGTTTTGAACTGTGCATCTGATAGGTTGGCTATCTCTTCGCTGTTTAGTTGTATTATTTCTGGAGCTTTGATCTATTCTCTCACTTGGGCCTTTTTTATTTTTTATTTTTTTGTCTTGGCGTGCCTGTTATGTAAAGGGGTGAGCCTTAGTTGTTCACCAGAGCGGGGTAACACTGGTCGCTGTGCTGTGATGCTGTACGTGGGGGAGGGGCTGAGAGGGAGCAATGGGGACTGCTCCACTCTCTGCCGGATTTCAGTCACTCCCTCCGCTACCCGCAATCAAAGTGGGCCCCTCTAGTGCTGATTCCCGAGTGGGTGGGCTTGTGCATGCTCTAGGCCCCTGTGGGTCTCTCCAACGAACTCTCCTGTGAGGCTGGCAGTTTCTCCTTCTGCCATCTCAACCTGCATGGGTGTTTTCAATCAGAGATTTGAGGCTTTATTTCCTCACTCTGGAGCCCTGGGCTGCATGGTCTGTTTCGCTCCCCTGCCGTTGCTCCCGGTTTATCTATGCACGAATGTGGTGCTGCGGGGTCTGCTAGCTGTTGCACTGCCTGCCTCATTCATTTCACAATCTGCCACTTCTCTGGGTCTGCCAGCCGACGCCTTGCTGTGAATCCTCTTGGCCCTGGCTGCCAGTCTCCGCCCCTCCTACTGGTCTGGATGAATGTTTCTTCTTTATCTCCTTAGTTGTCGGACTTCCCTGCAGTTCTATTTTCTGTTAGTTCTGGTTGTTTTTTGTTTTTAAATTGTTGTCCTTCTTTTGGTTGTGCAAGGAGGTGCAGTGTGTCTACCTACACCTCCTCTTGGCCGGAAGCCCCTCAAGGTCTATATATACAACGTTTTAGAAATGTTTCTTTTTAAAACAATTTTTTTTGTTATTCAATTACAGTTGTGTGCTTTTTCTCCCCATCCCTCCACCCTACCCCAGCTGAAACCACCTCCCTCTCCCGCCTCCACCCTCCCCCTTGATTTTGTCCATGGGTCCTTTATAGTAGTTCCTGTAATCCCCTCTCCTCACTGTCCCATCCCCACTCCCCCCTGTCCATTGTTAGATTGTTCTTAACTTCAATGTCTCCAGTTATATTTTGTTTCCTTTTTTTTTTCTATTTATTATGTTCCAATTAAAGGGGAGATAATATGGTATTTGTCCCTCACCGCCTGGCTTATTTCACTTAGCATAATGCTCTCCAGTTCCATACATGCTGTTGCAAAGGGTATAAGCTCCTTCTTTCTCTCTGCTGCGTAGAATTCCATTGTGTAAATATACCATAGTTTTCGGATCCACTCATTTGCTGATGGGCACTTAGGTTGCTTCCAGTACATGGCTATTGTAAATTGTGCTGCTATGAACATTGGGGTGCACAGGTTCTTTTGGATTGGTGTTTCAGGGTTCCTAGGGTATAATCCCAGCAGCGAAATTGCTGGGTCAAAGGGCAGTTCCATTTTTAGTTTTCTGAGGAAATTCCATACTCTTTTCCACAGTGGCCTCACCAGTCTGCATTCCCACCAACAGTGCACTAGGGATCCCTTTTCTCCGCATCCTCTCCAATATTTGTTTCTGGATTTGTTTATGTTGGCCACTCTGACTGGTGTGAGACGGTACCTCATTGTGGTTTTAATTTGCATCTCTCTGATGGCTAGTGATGCTGAGCATCTTTTCATATGTCTCTGGGCCCTCTGTATGTCTTCCTTGGAGACGTGTCTGTTCAAGTCCTTTGCCCATTTTTTAATTGGGTTGTTTGTCTTCCTGGAGTGGAGTCATGTGAGTTCTTTATATACTTTGGAGATGAGGCCCTTGTCTGAGGTATCATTACCAAATATGTTTTCCCATACTGTTGGTTCTCTTTGTAATTTGGTGCTGTTTTCTTTAGCCATGCAGAAGCTTTTTATTTTGATAAGGTCCCATTTGTTTATTCTTTCCTTTATGTCCCTTGCTTTAAGGGACATGTCTGTGGGGAGGTTGCTGCATGGAAATTCTGAGATTTTCCTGCCAATGTTTTCCTCAAGGACTTTTATGGTGTTACGGCTTATATTTAAGTCTTTTATCCATCTTGAGTTTATTTTTGTGTGTGGCGTAAGTTGGTGATCGAGTTTCATTTTTTTGCACGTAGCTGTCCAGATCTCCCAACACCATCTGTTGAAGAGGCTGTTTTGCTCCATTTTATGCTCCTGCCTCCTTTGTCAAATATTAATTGACCATAAAGACTTAAGTTTATAGAAATGTTTCTAATACTTAAAGTGAGAAGTAACTTAAAATATGTAGGATATTTGATAATCTTGATATCTGCACTTCTTTCACTCCACATCTAATTTTATTCCTTCAAAATATACTCCATCCAGCCAGTTTTCACTACCTTGTTCCAATCCACTATCATCTGTCACCTAGATTATTGCAATAACACATAACTGGTATCCCTGTACCCTGTGTCCAGGTTTTCCACCTGCCATCCTTTCTCAACACAGTAGCCAGAGTGACTCAGATTTAAAACATAAGTCAAATCATCACTTCACTCCGCTCTTTTCAAAACCCTGTAAATGGTGCCCTGGCTGGTGTGGCTCAGTGGACTGAGTGCCGGCCTGTGAACCAAAAGTTCACTGGTTCAATTTCCAGTCAGGGCACACGCTTCCGTTGTGGGCCAGGTCCCTGTTTGGGGGCATGCAAGAGGCAACCAACTGATGTTTCTCTTCCTCTTTCTCCCTCCCTTCATCTCTCTCCAAAATGAAATAAATACAATATTTTTCTAAAACCTTGAAAATGGCTTCCCATTATAGTCACATAAAAATAAAAATTGTATGATGACTCCTTCATACCCACACATAATTTTCCCTTTTCCCCTCTTCTACTCTGACCTCCTGTACCTCCATTTTCTTCTCTCTCTCTCTCTGTCTCTGTCTTCTAAGTTTATTTGAACCTGTTCCTCTAATGCTCCAGCTACTCCATAAAACTCAGGTCCTTTGTCTTTGGTTATTTCCTCTACATGTGACATTTTACCACCAGATTTCTCCATTGCTGATGCCTTCTTATCTGTTTGGCATTTGTTCATATGTCACTTCTCATCAAGGTGTTTTTTAATGATTTTATTTAATACTACAACCTCCCCCAACACATATAGAACTTCCTATCTTCCCTCATTATATATTTGATCTCCACAGCACATATCACTTACAATATTTATTTTACTTGTATTGCTTTTGGTACATCTGCCCACACTAGAATGTAAGCTCCATGAGGGCAGGGATTTTTGTGTTTATACACTGCTCTATCCATATAACCTAGAACAAACAGTATCTGGCTCAATATGTATTTGTTAAATGAATGAATTAACTAATTAATGTAATACATGAAATGATGCTTCTGGCTGAGAGCAGTCTTTCTATATCTGTTAATATGGAAATAATATGCTCTATGTTCTACGTTCCCTTTACCACTAGTAGTAAAATGAATATGAAAATGATTATGTCATTCTTTTGGGATAAACTTCATTGTTAGCTCAGGAGAAGAGGATGGGGCCCATTTTAGGCAGGGATGTCCAACCCACAACCTGCAGGCCACATGCAGCCCAGGATGTCCATGAATGCAGCCAACACAAAATTGTAAATTTACTTAAAACCTTTTTTTTGCTCATCATTTTTTGTTAATGTTTGTGTATTTAATGTGTGGCTCAAAACAACTCTCTTCCAGTGTGGCCCAGAGATGCCCAAAGGTTGGACACCCCTAGGAATTATTTCTTTTTTTAATGATAATTTTTAAAATTTTATATTATTTTTCAATTACAATTTATATTGAATGTTATTTTGTGTTAGTTTCAGGTGCACAGCATTGTGGTTAGAGAATCATGTACCTTACAAGGTGCCCCCTGCTATTATTCCAGTACCCACCTTATACCATGCATAGTTACTGAAATATTATTGACTAGATTCCCTATGTTAGACCTTTCATTTTGCAGGCCAGCATGCAATCCACTGAACCACACCAGCCAGGGGTTAAGCGTAGTTTAATAATACCAGACACAGCAGCTTGATTGCTTTTAGGTATTCACCATGTGGAGTATCTAACAACTGTGAACTATAATGTACTCAGTTCTTATTTTTGCTGCTGATGACAATCCAAGGTGCAAACTTCTGTCTCACTTGTAACTGATCAGAGTTCATCCACCTATGACTGCAGATAACCAATTATGCTGACAAGGGGGTGCAGTGAAAGAAAGTAGCATGTGTTGTATAATGCTACACAATGGAGAACAGTCAGCTTCTGCTAGAAAAACCTGAACTCTAATGGTTTAGAGACAAGAAGTTTTATAGAGCAAAAATTTTAAGTCATCATGAGTAAAGGATTTGAGGTGGTAGGTGAAATTGATTGATGAAGCATGAGGTAAGGGCAGTAAATCATTATTTTATGTCTTGATGTCAGCTTTGCATCCCTCAGTCTGGTTTCATGTGAATGTTGCCAGTGGGTTGTTCCACCTTAGGGCCCAGGAGCTGAAACACAACTCAGGGCATCATGTTATCTTCAGTTTAATGAAACCCATACCTTGTGACCATTGTCCAGGGCCTGGCCATTGTTTCTTGGTGCCTCAGGGAGGTAATAAATGTATGGGTAAGGGCAAAGGCATATGGACCATGCTGTGAAGAAACTAAATTAAGTGTATTAAATCAAAATCATACATCAAATCAGGACCCCCAGTTTCACTATATTACTAAGTGGTCCTGTATTTTACCTTCCTATTTTAATAATAACAAATTAAATGTAATGTGCAATTGTAGCTGTGCCATCTTCAAAGGAATCTGTGCCAGTGTTTCCCTCTCATTCTAAAGTGTACACACCGAGATAACCTGCACTCTGTTAGCTCATGATGCAGAGCAATGGAAACTGCTGAGAACTGAATTCCTGTTCATGGGGATTCATGTTCTATCACACTCTATTTTTTCTTCTTCTTTTTTGCTTATAAACCTGCTATACTTACCTGTAGAGGCTTCTCATTTGAATATAAAATGTTCAAAAGAATACTTATAGTTACATATTTAAATTTGAAAACACAGTTCCCATGAAGTAGTCAAATTCATGTAGAGTTAAATGTAGTCTACATTCTACTACACAGACTGAACTAAATTAGTTAAGTTTAGCAGAATCTGCCACCCCAAAATACGCCTTGTTGGCATAAGAATTATTTTGAACTCATTATTTTGAGAAACAGCAGGCACAGGAGATGCTATGAAAACAGAGTACAGTTGCCTTTTGTAAGGGAACTTTACATTCATAAAGGAAATCTCCACTTGTAAGCGCATCTCACTCTCTGTTCCAGGAAGAGAAGGGTGACTGTAAATCATGAGACAGGCTTATCAGTGGAGAAGGTAATCACTTAAATCTGCATAGCAAACAGTGTTAATAAATTTCTGTTTGTTTTTCTCCTGTTTATCTGCCTTTTATTACAGGGGGTCTCAGCCAAGAAGTCAGAATAGTAGAAGGAAAATTATTTTTCACCCCTATGGTAGCTGTAAACAATCTACAAGTTTTTAGGGAATAAGGAAAGCCTGTTAGAAGCTTTTGCAGGTGAGGGGGAGTTGGTAATGTTTTCCTATGTCCTAGTGATAGTATCCTTATATACTAGTTAAGTTGTATTATTACCAAAGTATGTGCACAAAACGAATTATACATACTACTGCAAAGTAAGTTCTTTGTACTCCATTTTCTATACTGTATTTTACACCCCCATGGCTATTCTGTAATTACTTATTTGTACTTCTTAATCCCCTCCCGTTTACACTCATTCTCCCCCTGTCCCCTTCCAACTGGCAACCATCTGGTAACTAACTTCTTTGCTCTTGCTGCTTTTAGGATTCTCTCTTTATCTTTAACCTTTGGCCTTTTAATAATGATGTGTCTTGGAGTGGGCCTATTTGCATCCATCATAATTGGGACTCTCTGTGCTTCCTGGACTTGCATGCCTATTTCCTTTACCAAATTAAGGAAGTTTTCTTTCACTGTATTTTCAGATAGATTTCCAATTTCTTTCTCTTTCTCGTCTCCTTCTGGCACCCCCTATGAGATGAATGTTGAACCTCTTAAAGTTGTCCCAGAGGCTTTTTACCCTCATTTTTTGGATTCTTTTTTCATGTTGTTCCGCGTGGTTGTTTTTTGTTTCCTTATGTTCCAAATCATTGATTTAATTCTTGGCTTCATCCACTCTACTGGTGTTTCCCCGTAAATTGTTCTTTATTTCAATTAGTGTATCTTTTGTTTCTGACTGGGCCTTTTTTATGCTGCTGAGGTCCTCACTAAATTCATTGCGCATCCTTATAACCAGCATTTTGAACTCTGCATCTGATAGATGGCTTATGTCCATTTTGTTTAGTTCTTTTTCTGGAGTTTTGGTCTGTTCTTTCATTTGGGCTATGTTTCTTTGTCTCCTCATTTTGGCAGCCTCCCTGTGTTTTTTTCTATGTATTAGGTAGAGCTGCCTTGACTCTGTGTCTTGTTAGTGTGACCTAACGTTGTAGGTGTCCTGTAGGGTCCAATGCCACAGCCGCCCTTATCACCCAAGCGGGGTACTAGAGGTGTACTCTTCATGTGGGCTGAGTACAATCTCTTCTTGTAGTTGAGTCTTGGTTGCTATTAGAAGGTCAATGGGAGGGATTTACCCAGGCCAGTCAGCTACAAGCACTGTCTGTGACCACTGACCACCAACCTGCGCCCTCCATGGAAGATCAGCTGTGCAGGGGCAGGGTGGTGGGGCTTCAATGTGGATGTGGTCGGTAGCTGTCCACTGAGTATGTTGGCCCTGGGGTTTCCTGGATGGTGCAGGAAAGATCAGCCACAATCTGTGTTTTGCCCAGGGCACCCTGCCTGAGCTGTAAAGCAATCTGAGATGGCTGCTACTTGTGCTGGGCTTGGGGATTCCCAGGTGAAGCCAGCTGTGACTCTAATCTGCCTGCTGCTAGGGCTCACTGAAGCCAGCTGTTGCTCGTTTGATAGAATTTCAGAGCCAAGACCAGCCACTCTTATGAAAAGCAGCTTGGGTGGGCCCAAACTTGGGTGGGGTAGAGCCTCTGTGGATCTCCAAGGTGGGTCACACAGTGTTAGCCAGGTTGATGGAGTCTCAGATATGGCATTAGCCTGCTAGCTCTGGGGGAGAAGGCTCAGCAAAGGGACAATGGCCTCTGCTTGCTCCGATGCCAGACACTTCCGTCTCTCCCTGTATACCACTTTTGCTCTTCAAGGTGCCACCCTGGTGCTGGAGCTCAGAGGGAGCAAGTCTGGGTAGGTGAGTCTGTGTGTGGGTTCCCCAAGAGGAACTGTTTAGGGCTCCCGTAGCCTCCTCCACTGACTCAATCCCCACTGGTTTTCACAGCCAGAAGTTGTGGGGACTTATCTTCCTGGCACAGGAATCCTGGGCTAGGGGGCCTTGTGTGGGTCTGGGACTCCTTGCTCCCCATATATCCCTCCCAAATTATTATCCACATGGGTATGAGGCCAGCCTGTTCCACATGCACACCCCCCTACCAGTGTGGACGGATGTGGTTTGTTCAATTCCGTAGTTGTCAGACTTCCATTCAACTCGATTTCTGATGTTCTTGAGTGGTGGTTGTTCTATATTTTACTTGTAATTTTGATGTGGTTGTGTGAAGAGGCGAGTCATGTCTGCCTATGTTGCCATCGTGACTGGAAGCTTGATGTTTCATTTTTATTGCAAATGGAAGACAGCAAAATATCCTGAGTAATGAATAGAAGTTATAGTTAAGTAGATAATGAGAATGGAAGGTTTTCCATATATAATGAAAGTGAATAGATAGAAAAGAATTTGAATATCTAATATTTAGACATTTTTATCCTTTTTCCATCACTTTCTAAATTCAGCTTCTTGCATTTTGTGCATGCAGCTGTGACAGAAGCTATGTTCCCTGACTCTAGCTGTGAGTGTTGGTATAGTTCATGCCGAGTGCTAAACAATTCACCAGCTGTGTATCAGAGTATGTGAGCACAGGGGAATCAGCCACAAACTATTCTTATTCATTGCATGGGAAAGATGAAGAAAAATAAAGAAAGAAGGAGAGAGAGAGAGAAAGAGAGAAAGAAACAAAAAGGAAGGAAGGAAGGGAGGGAGGGAGGAAGGAAGAAAAAAGGTGCAGTTTTCTGGACTCTACTTTTAGGAAGGACCTCAGTTATATCTCTTATATCTGTCTGAGCTTAAATAATGGAACTCATGAACCTGAAATCCTAAATTAGGGAAAAAAAAAAAAAAAGGCCTGGGGCAATGGAGGAGAAGCACTATGTCCAATGTAGTGGATAGAGAACAGAAGCAAAAACAGTAGCTTTAGACAGATGAGAACATGTGAAGCATGTTGCTCATGAAAAACCTTTTCATGTCTTTTTAAATATTTGTGAATTGATTTAGTGAATATAATTGTGAAATGTATATTATTTGTGTGTGTGTGTGTGTGTGTGTAGAGAGAGAGTTGTTGTTCAAGTACAGGTGTCTCTATTTTCCCCCCACCACTCCCCCCCTGCCCCACCCATCCCTGCCTCCCACCCTCGATACTACCCCCTTGGGCTTTCTCCACTGTGTCCTTTATACAAGTTCCTTGATGACCCTTCCCCTATTTTCCCCATTATACCCACCCCACTCCCCTCTGGTTACTGTCAGTTTGTTCCTTATTTCAATGTCTCTGGTTATATTTTGCTTGCTTGTTTGTTTTGTTGATTAGGTTGTAGGTAAGATCATATGGTATTTGTCTTTCATTGCCTGACTTATTTCACTTAGCATAATGTTGAAATGTATATTTTAATGCCACATAATAAAACACAAGAGATGAGGAAAAAGCTTAATTGATTGTCTGCCCAATTTCATTATTTGGATGCATTTATTTACACCTCCCATTTATTTGAGGCTAAGTGTTTCAAGTGGTAGCAAAATTATCATCACAAATTTAAACTTCTTAGCTAAGTTTTTAAGGTGTTTTATGTATGCTTTGACAATTAGAAAATAAAAATAAAGTATCCCACTATATTCTTCTCCCAGTTACCTTGATAGGAAATATATGTGACTCAAAATAACTAGTTCTCTAGTGTTGCTCTGCTAATTCCATACTGTATATTGTGGACAAATAGTTAATCTCTTTGGAGCTAAGTTTTTTTGTCTCTCAAATGATAGGGTTGGGCCAGACTGTCCACAGGGCTCTTTTTCCATCATAAAATTTGATATATGTTTGAAATTACTATTTCTATTTTAAAACTGTGCCTACTTGGTATAGAACAAAAGAGACATGTGGAAGAAAATCAGTTAAAAACCAACAATTTAGGTCAGAAAAAAATTATACACTTGAATTATCCAAATGCACATAAATGCACATAAGAGATATAATATATTGAACTACCCTTCACTTTGCAGTGTATATTTACATTATTTTGTAATTCCATTAATAATATTCACAATGCTTTGATTTTGAGAAAGATTCATTTAAAAATTTTTATTTAACAGTCCCTCATTTTACCCTGGCTGGTGTGGCTCAGTTGGTTGGAGCATCATCCCATAGACTGAAGAATAGCAGGATTGATTCCTGGGCAGGGTACATGCCTGGGTTTTCAGTTTGGTCCCTGGTCAGGATGCGCGTGAAAGGAAACCAACTGATGTTTCTTTCTTACATTGATTTTTTTTAGGTGTATTTTGTTTTAGATTTTATTTATTTATTTTTAGAGAAGTCAAGAGAGGGAGAAAAAGAGGGAGAGAAACAATTATATGTGGTTGCCTCTCATGTGCCCCCTACTGGGGAACCTGGCTTGCAACCCAGGCATGTGCTCTGACTGGGAATCTAGCCAGAGACCCTTTGGTTCGCATACTGATTCTCAGTCCACTGAGCCACACCAGCCAGGGCATACGTTGATGGGTTTTTTTTTACCTCTCTCTCTCCGTTCCCCGTTCTCTAAGATCAATAAGCATGTCCTTGGGCAAGGATATAAATAAATAAATAAATAAATAAATAAATAAATAAATACTTACATACATACATAAGAAAGATTGTGTTTTAAAAAGTCACTAATTTTATAAGTACAAAACACTGTTAAAAACACTTAGATGACAATTGTGATATTTACTGGTACAACTGTTTGAAGCAGAATAACTTTTCTTATGAAGGGGTTCAGAATGAACCTCCCCAAAATGTGCCACTTTGGCATGTGGATTGTTTTGAACTGACAATAATCAAGACCCAACAGCCTTAAAAGAAAAAAACCGTTTACCTCTTCCTTAATTACCTTTAGATAGGGGGCCTGGCTCAGAAAAAAAGCTAGTACCAGAAATACCTTTTTATTTGACTGACCTATCTATATAGCAGGACAAACATCTAATTAGATCTAATTACCAAACATCTGCTCTTCTTATCATCCTGTGAATTATTCTCCTCCCCTTTGAAGCCCCATGCCCCGGTCCCATTCCTTAGCTTAAGATGGCACATAAGCCTCAACTTTCCAACTTGTCCTTGTCTTTCATTGTGTTTGTGGTGCCCCTGTGTGCATGTAATTAAATTTGGTTTTCTCCTGTTAATCAGCCTTTTGTTAATTTGATTATTAGACCAGTCAAAGAACCTAAAATGATGGAAGGAAACTTTCCTCCCCTACAGTTGTTGTAGTCAGCAGGATAAACTTCACTGTCTAGACACTACTTGCTTCATGGGTGCAGCAGCTGAGAGATACAGTGACCTCTAACAAAAGCTGGCAGAAAGTAAGAATTCTTACCACGTTTGTCTTCCAGATCTCTGCCTGCAGGGTCTGGTAGAATCACAAGTGGTGAGAGTCCCTTTCTTTTTCTAAATGTAGATGATCAGAAAATAGTATTTGTGAGAACTAGTTCCTTGGATATACAGACTCTGGTAAAGATTTGTTATGAGTACTCTTCTATTGACACATTTCCTCCCAGAGATGGTAACTATTTTTCCTTGTCATAGTCTTTTGTTTTGTTTTGTCAAAAGGGGGAAACCATACACCTTCATTCAAGCTGACCTCACAGGCCAGTGAGTTCACATCTCTCACCAGACTGGTGTCTAGACAAAAACTGCTGTGGGTTAAGGTGCACATGAGGTAAACACTGTTGCTAATGGGAAACTCAGAAGCCTAACACTGCAAAATTGCTGGGCATAAGTCAAGTACTTAAAAGCTGTTAGAGTGCTTGCCACCTAACTCTCAGACTCCTGTGTTAGGATAAGTTGGTCATGGAACGTGTCAGATTTATACTATGTCAACCAACAACCTCAAGAAAATTTCCATGCAACAAGGTACACTGCAAAATACCACCCAATCTGCAATCCAGCAGCACTTCCCACTTAGGTATTATTTTGGCTCACGGAGACCCAGGGCTTAGCTAAATCTGTTAATGTACACATAAAGAAGAAAAACCAGATGAGGTTTTCCTCTTGTCTTGTTTTAGGTCCTGACAGCTTGGCTTTATGAGCAGTGAGAATACTTTCTTGGTCTCCGCCAACTGGAGGGTGCACATATTGTCATACATCTGGATGATGTCCAAATATGCTGTGGATCAGATAAGCAGCATTCTCTTTGTCTGACTGGGCCAGCTCTCAGAGGAGTTTGTCATAGTGTCGTGGTCCATAAGGGACCTTTGTTGTCTCAACATTCATGTCTTGTTATTGCCGGAAGTCCCATTCCAGAACACCTGCCTGAGATCACAGATTAGTGGGTCTATGACTAGAGCCATCTCATGTTCTAGTGGGATGTCAGATACGTCATTTTCACTGCACCATTCTTAATGTCTGTGACAACAAAGTTATTGGCTTTCCTAGACTGACTCTGAGAGTGAACATTTTCAGTTATGGAGCCTGCATCTTCTGCATCCACAGAAGATTTATTCAAAAGTTACCTCTTGGTCTTTCCATGAAAAGGCTTATTGAATTGAGTTGCTATTGGAATACATATACCATTGAGGTCCTACTCATCAATGGCCAGATGATGGAACTTTTGAATTGGAGAAAGTTTTATATTTGAAAATTTTTAGACAGCTGTCATCCTAAACAAATGTCTTATTGGTAACTATGAGAAGATCAAATTGGAAAGAGTACAAAAAGGAGTACAACGGCCAGCCTTGGGAACTTCCTTAATAAGATGAAAGAACAAAAATTGTCATTAGAACAGAAACTAAAGTCCACAGCCAAAGTAAATTCACCTTCTCCATCATCTTTATTCACCCCTTTATCCCCAAATCCCTGTCCCTGACCCCCAGAAGATCTTTTAAATCTCTGGGCCCCTGGTCTAAACCCTCCCTCTCAAAATCTAGCCCCATCACCTCAGGAAATTCCCTTTGATCCCCAAACTCTTCTACATTCCCCAGAAAATCCCTTAAACTCTCAGCTGCTTGTTTTTACACCCATTTCCTTATAAGATTTACAGAGAGCACTTAAGCTTTATCACTAGGCCCAAAGTATACAGTTTACTTTTGTAAATACTAAAAACCAGGAAGTAAATTTAATCTCAGAAGCTGAAAGCTGCAAAGAAGCACCCAAGATGGGCAGTAGGGCTCATTTTCCTGTTCCTTACAACTTCTCCTATTCCCCAAGGTTCTGTAATTCTGCATTGCCAGCTTCAGGCCTTTCTATGCAATATCCTTTGTGAATGTATACTGGACTTCCACCCTAGAGGATTTATGTGACTGGACAGCAGCAGATCTCTTAAACTGCAAAGCCCTTTTACTTCTACTTTCAGAATATCCTACCAAATTTAGAGAGAAGTTGGAACGACTAGTGATCATTTACAACCCCACTCAAGGGACCTAGAATGGCCATCAAAGGGTGTTGCTAGACAAACCCCGGGTAACACCCCCACTCACCAAATGGCCAGAATTTTTCCCAAGCCCTCCTGCAAATGACCAGGAAATGGCACAACTGGAGGCTGATATTCAAGGACTGATAACAGCAATAATAGAGGTTTCCCCCCTAGTGTGAATTGGTCTAAGGTTAATTGAAGTATGCACTCAGAATGGAGGAGAGCAACCAAAAGCTTTTATTGAATGCTTTATACAGACTTTTAAAAAACATAATGCACTAACCCCTGAAACACCAGAATATAGAGATCTTTTAATTTTAACTTCAGTGGGAAAATTTCTCCCTGATATTAAAAAACAAGGAAATCCAAAACAGTGTGGTTGAGTGGTCCACCTAATCAGCCAACCTCTGAGCATTACAATGGAAGCAGCTATCCAGTTTTTTGAAAATAGCTTGCGAGAATGCAGGATGGAGGGAGGTAAAAGTAACAATTCTTGCTTGGCAACGTGAAGTAGAAAAACAAACATGACTCTGAGTATAACTTAAAATCTATTCAGGTGCTTCCTTATTTGCCTCCAGATATTTGCTGATATTGTTACAAATTGGAACACTGGAAGAAAAATTGTCCTGCACTTAAGAGAAAGAAAAGTTTAAGAAACAAACTCCCAAGACCCCATAATCCCCAAAAGGCTTGTTTTTCTCCTGTGGGGCAATTTCACATCAAATGACAGGGTCAGCTAATCTTCACTTATACCCCAGTCCCCAACATTAGACTTAAAATAGAGCATCAGGAACTGGATTTCTTAATGATCTACTGACCTACTGAAACACACACTCTGGGGGTAGAGCCCAAGAAGCTGCATTTTAATAATTCTTCCAGGTTGACTCTGATGTATGCTAAAGTTTGAGCACAAATGGTTTAGAGATCAGGGAGATGAGGTGGGACCAGAAAGAAATAAACTTAAATGGAGCACTTATTAAGATAGAAGGAAACCCAGGAAAGCATGATGTCCCAGGAGTCAAGTGAAGAAAGCACTTCAAGGAGGAAAGATTGATCAATTGCATCAAATACTTCTGGTATGTCAAATAAATTAACCTGTTCCAATCTTTTTGGAAGATAAACTACACTTCACATTGTTGACCTCCACCGGATTCTTCTAATAAGTCATCCTTTTTGTTTAACCTCGAGTTATTTCCAATTAAAAGATTGTTGACTAAAAAATACCCACTTGTTCTATAGTTGATTTGGAGAAACAACATTCTTAATTGTACATTAATCTTTATGTAGCAGAGGACTCTGAACCTCAGCCTATTTGAATGAAGGCAGAGAACTCTTCCTAAGAAAATGTTTTGCAAGGTCAGACTCATTAAATAACAAAGTCTTATTGTCAGAGGAGAGAAGCAATCTCATGCAAAGCAATTTTATGAGAGATGCCTCTCAAAGTCATCTTCTGGCCTAATTTCTATTAGACTCAATTCTGAAACCTAGGGAAAGAGAGGGGTGGGAACTTAAAAAAACAGCCCCCACCACCAACAATAACAAAAAACTGAGAAAAAATGTTCCAGTGAAGCTCTTTAAGACATTGGGATTCTAGAAACATCACTTTAGTGTCCCTCTAATAGATGTAACAGAGAAGGAGAGACAGAGATTCTCTATTCAGCATGAGGTTTTTGACTTCTTAAGGGTTTCAATTCCTTGTCTGTAGCAGATGATGGAGGCTGGAAGACATGATGGTACCAAGAAAAGGATTCCAGAGGATGAGAAAAGGAAAGACATATCAGTTTATGCACCGCAGCTGACTGGATTGTCTGTGGTTACATTTATGAAGGACCAAGCCCAGGAAATATCAGGGGAAACATATTTGAGGTGGTGTGATATACTTCAAAAACATATGGAAATAGAAACCATTAAAATTTGAGTTATTGTTATGAATATAACTCCTATTAATACCCACAGGCTATGTGTGGGGCCTGGGAAAGTTTTTGTAATGCATAGGAAATTTCTCATTTATTAAGATTCTACCTTTGTTATACATTTATTTCCTCTTATTCAACATGAGTTCTTCTAAAAGCACCTTAATTCCATTATTTTTGTCACCTCTGGTATAGGGAATGTGTTCATTAATTTATTTTCCATTTTCTTTCCTTTATTTTTAATGCCTCTCTTTCCCCTGGCTCATTTCTCATAGCCTATAATCATATTTAATTAAATCATTGCCATTAAAAAACCCACTGTTTTCTACTTTGTGTAAGTAGTTGTTAAAAGAATGAATTCTAGAGTCAGACTGCCTGGGTTTGAATGTAGTTCCATTATTTGCTAGGTATATGTCCTTGGACAAATTTTTTAATGCCTCTTTGCCCTCATTTCCTTACCTGTAAAAAAAGAAATAATATTAGTTTTTACTGCATGGGTTATTGTAAGGATTAAATGAGTGGATATTTGTAAAGCTCTTAGAACAGTTCCTGGCAGATAGTAAATACTATATGTGTTTGTTATATAAAAATTAACTCATTAATTGATTGATCCTCAATTTGTGGCTTATTAGAAATCTGTTGAAGGTCAAAAAACCCCTTAATTACTAAATTTAAGGAATTCTTTAGTTCTTAGCTGACATGATCTTCCAGCAATACTTGACACAGTGGACTGTTAGGTTCCTCTTTGAATTCTCTCTTTATTTCCTGTATTCCTTTTTTCTGTTTCTTCGCATATGTCTCTGATATTTTCTACTCAGTTCGTTTGTAATTTCCTTCAGTTTCTGTCTTTGGTCCTCTTCCCTTTTTACTCTATTACTCAATTCTGGTAGAAAAAAAATGGTTCAAATCATTCTCATAATATGAAAGTCCCTTCAAAATTTAATCTCTGTTGATCTCCTCAGCCTATACCCTATAACGTGGAATGGCTTGAACTTTCCAGAATGTTTTGATAGTGCTATTTCCCCTGCTAGGAAATACCTTAATACCCTTACAAATATTCCCTAATTTTTCAAGTGTTAAATGAATTTTTCTTGATACCTTAGGTGAATTTTCTCCTTTACATCTCATATGTATTTTGCAGATACTAGTATTCCAAGAGCCTAAAATTTAAGAAGCTCAGTATTTGTTAACAGACTGAATTATAGCACCTAAATTAATATTTTGCATCTATTTATTGTTTCCAGGAAACTGTATATGGCTTAAGAAAAAGATTTATTTATTAATCTTTAGATCCCTCATGCTAAACAGTTACTTAAATATAACAAATAGTTAAATAATTTACATTTTTAAATTTCTTCAGATATTTATATCGTGATTTCTGTAACAACTTGAACAAGGTTTTAGCTCTCAAAATTTATTAATTTGATTTTAATTTCCTCTGAAGAACCTCTGAGTGACAATTAGTGTTCCCCTAAATATTTAACAATAGCGCATACTGAGCAGTATCCAGGCAACATGAGGAATAAATTACACGTTTCTTAAGAAATGCCATGGACACATCTTAAGGGATGTCATCAAAAAGTATGAGGTACTGCAAGCCTTTGGATGGACCTTCACTGCTAGATTTGTGACAGTTCTTTGAATTTGAGAGAAGCATAGAATTTGTCCATGTCAAGAACATAAGGTTTTATTCACTAGAAACGCCAGCAGAAAAGAGTAGGGAAGGATTCTCCTCAGAGCCCATTAGAAGGGCACAGAGAACAAAGTTGTGGCTGACTGGGTGGTGGATGCTCCAAAGGAGCAACAGCTTTAGAAAGAGCGGGAAAGAAATGGCTGTGTGTGTGTGTGTGTGTGTGTATAATTTCTGATTGGAGACCTGGGAAGCGGTATACGCCAAGCTCCACCCATTGAGCCTTAGCAACTGAAGGGAAAGAGCATGATTGGCTGTCAAGTCTAGTAAAGACGCCTGAGAGCTCTGAGAGAGCGCCATCCAGTAGCCAGCTCAGCTGGTGGTGAGATCAAGTACTGGGAAGATGGCTTCATCTTCCAAACTAGCATCTTCTGGAAAGGCACTGACAGACCCTAAAGATTTGGGAAAGATGTCCTTTCTAGATATGTCTCTGGGTATGTAGAATCGGATCCCAGACTCCGCTACTCTGGTCAGCAGTATTAGAGCAGGAGACCTCGCGTCAGGCAGCTTAGTCACCACCCCAAACCAGATAAAGATGTCAGCCCAGCCCATCTCTTCTCTCAGCTCCCATTTTCCCGTCCCTCTAGCTCTGCCCTCTTATGTGGGAAACGGGTCATTGGTTGTAGCGTGGGGAGTAAGGATTGCTAGGAGGGGGTTGGTGAGGGACATAAAAAGCAGGCTACCTCTATATTTTTAACTTTCCGAAGGAATAACAGCAAGCTACGCCCCCCCATTCACACAAGTGGGGTCACTTGCTTTTCGGGGTTGGAGCAGGTTGCAAAAATGAAGCTTTAACGACTTTGCGGCAGTGGTAGCCCGGCAACAATCCTGCTTCTGGGCCAAAGCAGTGATTTCATTAGTGATCATTCACTTCAGATCACTTTTCCCCTCCATTGGTGCCTTCTACTCACGTACCTCAGACCTCCACAGGCCATCCTGCACTTTAGAAATTGTGTGGGTGGACGAGCAAGGGGCTACAGAGGGGCAGGTGGCTGTGGCCAGTGAGGGGCAGCTGCGCCTAGGCTGCAGCAGAGTAGAATTGTTAAACAGATGTAGCAGAAGAGGACATCCTTGACTTGTTTCTTATCTTAGGGGAGAAACTTTCAGTTTTTCACTATTAATCAGTATTTTAACTGTGGGTTTTTCGTTGATGCTTTTTCTGAGGTTGAGGAAGTTACCTACCCGCCCCCCCTTACCTCTTCTTTTTTCCTTTAAGATGTCCTTAGCAATCTAGTTGATGATCAGTATCAACAGGCTTTATTCTTCTAAGAAACAGTCCTTGTGATTCTAGACTGCTGCTTGCCCCCTATGCTCAGCTCCAACATAACTTCTAAATTGTTTTTGTGGCATTAAAATGGCTTTTAAAAAATAATATTTTGTCACTGGTTAGGGCTGGGACTATGGTGAGACAAGTGAAACATTTACCAGGGTAAAAGATTTAAAAGGCCACCGAAAATTCAGTTATCAAGATAAGTAATATTTTTAAAAATCAAATGGACAAAGTGCAGTCCTCTGGCTGGTCAGCTGTTTTTGTAAATAATTTTTTAAATAAAGGAATTAGAGTGAGGCAAGTGAGGCAGGGTTGTGCAAGTACAGGGTCTGGTTTCACCTTTTATTGTTGTTGTTGATACTCATCAAGTATTGTTCTTGCATTGATGTTTATTTTTGAAAATATTGTGTTAAATATTATCTTTATCTTCAGTACTGAATGTTTTGGAGCCTCGTTAAATTTTATGCCTGAGATGAGTGCCTCACTTCCTTACTCCAGGCCTTGCCCTGTCACTGAGACCCTGAATGGGGGAAAATCCTAGAACTCAGGCGAATATATAGCACCCATGGCTTCCTGAACTTTTCTTTGTGTTGATTTCCCTGGTGTTTTAGCAGCTGCTTATAGAAGTAAAAAATGTAAACTGATAAATAACTAAAGCAGTTGGTTTCTCTCAAAATTCAGAGAAATAGCGGCCACAGTTGCTGAGTGGCCTGTTCCCAAAAGTTTAGTGGTTGTATGACTTTGTGCGAATTGCTTTATCTCTTGGATCCTTAGTTTCTTCAATTGAGTAGTACCTGCATCATAGAGTTGTTGAGGATTAAATGAGATGATAAGACAGGAAACGTGCAAAAAAGTCGAATAAATGTTTACTATATGTACTTTAGAAAGTAAGCCTAAGACCTCACTTTTGGGTAGGTAGCAATTTTTAATTTTTGTATTTTTAAATTAAAGTTGACATACAATATTATATTAATTTCAGTTATACAACATAGTGATTAAACATTTCTATAACTTAGGAAGCAAGTGCTCTCCCCCATAAGCCTTGGATAGCTAGCAATCTGGCAAGCTGGAGTGGATACCTTCTCTCTCTGGATTTACATATCAAACTTTAGTGATATAGTAGACTTGAGAGAGTTGAAAAAAATCCAGTTGAAAGATCTGTTCTTGGCAGTTGCGGTGGTGGGGTGTTGGTTGTTTGATGTAACTTGGACAATAGCAGAGTCAAGGGATTCAGGAGGCACGGTAATTTAAATATATTATTACAGCTAGGAGGATATTGGAGGGTCTGATTTGGGAAAGATTGGCTCAAATCATATGTGAAAAGCTGAGTTGGAGTTTCTGTGAGAGTAAATTCTTGTACTCACATGGTTGTAAAAGATCTTTAGAGGTTACTTTTTCACACTCTTAAACATTTGTTCTCCATATCATTATACCATTTCGGACAAATGAGAGTCCATGTTTCGATCTTTTCAGGGAAACAGGTAAAACTTTTGATTAGTCATTAAAAGCCCTTCTAGTGTGAAGCCAAGAAAAATGCATCATGAAGAGAAAATACCTGTTTCTATGAGTTGATGAGAAATCCATACTTTTCCAATAAATTTCCCCATGTTTTTACTCAAGTGAAAATATTACCTTTAACAAGATATATCTTTGGATAACTACACATATGCATTAGAAAAGCAATTTGATATTATACCTACATTATTTTATATTATTTATATACTTAGGTAAATGTCATTTATATTATATTGAATGCAAGAATATTACTTCCATTTTAATAAGAGGTACTAAAATAGGAAAAGGCTCTACAAATTTATTTTTGTTCTTGTCTGTAGTAAACATTCCCAAAAAGCATTATAGTCTCCTTTTAGAAATAAAAGGCAAAAATAAGACCAAAATTGGAACTGGCAACAGCAAGAACTTAATGGGAACTGCACTTCCCTGTTCACCACTACCAGCTAAAGGAGACTAAGGCAAGAAAAGTACTGAAGTTAGAGAAGAACCCCTTTTTGCTTGCTAGATGTATTGGATCATAGCTCCATAAATATCTATGAAACATCCACCTTGTGTTAAGCACTATGCTAGGCACTTAGTACGCTGATAAATAAACTATAGTCTCTTCTCAAGTAACTCATAATCTACTTGCAGAGGCAGCTAAGTGAATACGTGCTATATTGTATGTTGTTTTAAGTGTTCAGGAAGTATGTATAGTCAGTCTCGCAGAAATTGAGAGGAACCTAAGTCATTTTTTTGAGCTTTCCAGTATTTTAAATATTTTTTTTAAATGACAAAACCATGTTGGTTAAATATTGAGATGTATTTTAAATGTTTACAAATACTAAACTATTGCTTTTATAATTAAAAGATCCACATTCTAAAATACAAGGCAATATAATTATGGTTTTCACAAGAAAATTAATTACATAATTTACATTAAAATTTCATTATTCATAGCATACCTTACACAGTGTGATCTATTTTAAACTGTATGAGGAATGCTGCTTTTCTTCAATCTTGGTAATATATTTCTGAAACTAAGTATTTCTGGGTTAGGTCAAAAATTCAAATTTGATAACTCTTTGGTGCAGTCTGGGCCAAATGGTTCTCCTTGAGAAATTGTCTAACTGTTCTCCAGGTGGATTCAGTGAAAAACATCACTACAGAGAGTAGCATGAATAAAGCACCATATTTTTGTAATAATATTCCTGAGAACTAAAGGAAAGGACATGAGAATCTGCAAAAAGGTAGATTATTATATTAATGACACCTTCAAAACCTTATAGACTGTATTGAAAGAGGGCTTATACATCTTACCAAGTTCTAAAACATTTGTTTTTCTCTTCTCTATGAAGAGGCTGACTAGGAATTGAATTTCATCTCTAAATCATACATGATAAGATCTTTGATTTCTTGCTGTGGGTATTATTATACAATTCCATTACAATGCAACAAATCAAATGGTGGTCTCTAAAATTACAAAATCCAGGAGTTAAAATTGTGTATAATTTGGCTTTTTAAAAATGCTTCAATACATTTCAATGCTGTAAGTAATTGAAATGTTAAAAATAAATTTACTTTTTCAGTAAATTTATAAATGGCCATTAGTTTGAAAGATGAAGACCTCTAGTGTTTCTCAAGGGTTTTTTTCTCCACTGTTAAACCATATATTGTTAATTTTGGCCCACTTAACTTACACACTTGTATACTCAAAGGGGAAAGAAAATCCAAAACAGAAAAATGAAATATCTTTTACAAGCCGCATGCATGAACATGAGAAAAACTCTTATTGTTTCAGTAACTACTAAATGTCAATTCTGTTTAATTAAAAAATTTATTAAACAAATGAGTAACATAATAGCATTAACTAAAATATAAAGTTAGAAAAAGGCCTAGAATCACCCTGAACCTGAAATAGAAACATTAAGCAGGAAAGTGCCAATCCCTCCATATACAAATGTGAAAACTGAGCCCCAAGAGGGGAAGTATATCCCCAAGAGGGGATATACTCAAGGTTGGCTAATGGCAGCACTGGTATTAGAACATAAATCTGATCATGGAGAACTTTTTTTCCCCCTTCCTTTCTCTCTTTATTTTTTATATTTATTTTTAAGTATATTTTATTGATTATACTATTACAGTTTTCCCAATTTTCTGCCTTCCCCCCCTGCCCTTTACCTCCCAACCCTCCAGCATTCCTCCCCTTAGTCCATGTCCATGGGTTGTACATATGAGTTCTTTGAGTTCTCTGTTTCCTATACCATTTTTGACCTCTCCCCATCTATTTTATGCCTACAAATTATGCTTCTTCTTCCCTGTACATTTCCCTCCCATTCCTTCCTTCCCCCTCCCCACTGAAAACCCTCCATGTGATGTCCACTTCTCTGATACTGATCCTGTTCCAGTTGTTTGCTTAGTTTTTGTTTTCGTTGTTTTTCTTTTTTTTTTTCTCTCAGGTTCACTTGTTGATAGTTGTGACTTTGTTGTCGTTTTACTGTTCATAGTTTTTTTTTTAAAATTATTTTGTTGTTGTTCAATTACACTTGTCTGCATTTTCTCTCCACCCCTCTACCCCACTCCAGCCAAACCCATCTCCCTCACCTGCTTTCACCCTCCCCCTTGGTTTTGTCCATGTGTCCTTTATAGTAGTTCTGAAAACCCTTCTCCCCACTATCCCTTCCCCCCTCCCCTCTGGCTATTGTTAAGATTGTTCTTAACTTCAATGTCTCTGGTTATATTTTGTTTGCTTTTTTCTTCTGTTGATTATGTTCCAGTTAAAGGTGAGATCATATGGTATTTGTCCCTCATAGTTTTTAAAACTTCTTCAAATTCTTACACAAGTCCCTTTAATGTTTCATATAATAAGGGTTTGGTGATGAGGAACTCCTTTAACTTGACCTTATCTGGGAAGCACTTTATCTACCCTTCCATTCTAAATGATAGCTTTGCTGGATAGAGTGATCTTGGATGTAGGTCCTTGCCTTTCATGACTTCAAATACTTCTTTCCAGCCCCTTCTTGCCTGCAAGGTTTCTTTTGAGAAATCAGTTGATTGCCTTATGGGCACTCCTTTGTAGGTAACTGTCTCCTTTCCTCTTGCTGCTTTTAAGATTCTCTCTTGATGTTTAACCTTGGGTAGCTTAATAATGATGTGCCTTGCTGTATTCCTCTTTGGGTTCAACTTCTTTGTGACTCTCTGGGCTTCCTGGACTTCCTGGAAATCTATTTACATCACCAGATTGGGAAAGTTTTCCTTCATTATTTGTTCAAATAAGTTTTCAATGTGTTGTTCTTGTTCTTCTCCTTCTGGCACCGCTATAATTCAGATACTGGAATGTCTAAAGTTGTCCCAGAGGTTCCTAAGTCTCTCTTCATTTTTTTAAATTCTTGTTTCTTCATTCTGTTCCAGTTGGATGTTTATTTCTTCCTTTTGTTCCAAATCATTGATTTGAGTCCTGGTTTCCTTCCTGTCGATGTTGGCTCCCTGAATGTTTTGCCTTATTTCATTTTGGGTATCTTTCATTTGCTCTTTCATTTTTTGACCAAGCTCAATCAGTTCTGTGAGCATTTTGATTAGTAGGGCTTTAAACTCTCCAGCAGATAGGTTGGCTATCCCCTCATTGCTTAGCTCTCTTTCTGAAGTTTTGCTCTGTTCTTTCATTCGGGCCCTGTTTCTTTGTCTGGGGGTCCCAGTATGGTTGTTCTGGTTGACTGTTTCTTTAATTCCTTGGTTGTCAGAGTTCCATGCAGTCTGATTTTCTGGCACTTCTGTTTGTGTACTGATTGTAGATTGATTATTATCATCCTTTTGGTTGTGCGAGGAAGCTAAAAGGTCCTACCTACCCCTCCATCTTAGCTGGAGCCCCCGATCATGGAGAACTTTTAAAGTCACACTAAGCTTTTTAAATGGCATACTATATGTCAGTGGTTCTTTACCCTGACTTTTCATCAGAATCACCTTGTTACCTAGCAGCCAAAGAACTATTTAGAAAAACAATTAAAGGTATTTCACCACTAAATTCATTGATACTTTCACTAAGGATATACCTAAGTTTTTGTTTTATTTTATTTTGGTCTCATGGTATACTTTTTTGTTGGAGGCATAGGTATTGTTCCTTACATTCATTTTTCACAATTATTTGTCAATTTGCACATTTGTGATTTTAATATGATATACTTATGAAATCTCAAATGCCAGGATTATTTCCAGAAAATCTATTAAAGAATGAATGTTTAAAGTGTTGGAGAAGACTTGGAGAAAAGGGAACCCTAGTGCACTGTTCATGGGAATGTGAACTGGTGAGGCTACTGTGGAAAACAGTATGGAATTTTCTCAGAAAAATAAAATGGAACTGCCTTTTGACCTAGCAATTCCACTGCTTGAGATTACATACTAAGAGCCCTGAAACACCAATCCAAAAGAACCTATGCACCCCAATATTCATAGCAGCACAATTACAATAGCCAAGTGCTGGAAGCAACCCAAGTGCCCATCAGTAAATGAGTGGATCAAAAAACTATGTTACCATTACACAATGGAATACTATGCAGCAGAGAGAAAGAAGGAGGAGAGTGTTATGCTAAGTGAAATAAGCCAGGCGGTGAGGGACAGATACCATATGATCTCACCTTTACTTTTTTTATTATTTTTTAAATTATTTTATTGTTGTTCAATTACAGTTGTCTACATATTCCACCCCCAGTCCCCATTACCCAAGCAAAACTCACCTCCCTCCCTTGTTTCCACCATTCCCTTTGGTTTCTCCATGTTTCCTTTACAGTAGTTTCTGAAAACCCTTCCCCCTACTGTCCCATCCCTCCTCCTCTCTGGTTATTGTTAGATTGTTCTTAATTTCAATGTCTCTGATTATATTTTGATTGCTTTTTTCTTTGCTTGATTATGTTCCAGTTAAAGGTGAGATCATATGGTATTTATCCCTCATGGCCTGGCTTATTTCATTCAGCATAATGTTCTCCAGTTCCACCTATGCTGTCCCAAAGGGTAGGAGCTCCTTCTTTCTCTCTGCTGGGTAGAATTCCATTGTGTAAATGTACCACAGTTTTTTGATCCACTCATTTGCTGATGGGCACTTAGGTTGCTTCCAGCACTGGGCTATTGTAATCGTGCTGCTATGAACATTGGGGTACATAGGTTCTTTTGGATCGGTGTTTCAGGGCTCTTAGGATATAATCCCAAGCAGTGGAATTGCTGGGTCAAAAGGCAGTTCCATTTTTAGTTTTCTGAGGAAATTCCATAGTATTTTCCACAGAGGCTGCACCAGCCTGCATTCCCACGAACAGTTCACTAGGGTTCCCTTTTCTCCACATCCTCTCAAATACTTGTTTGTTGATTTGTCTATGATGGCCATTCTCAAAGGTGTGAAGTGGTATCTCATTGTCGTTTTAATTTGCATCTCTCTGATAGCTAGTGATGCTGATCATTTTTGCATATGTCTCTGGGCCCTCTCTCTGTCCTCCTTGGAGAAGTGTCTGTTCAAGTCTTTTGCCCATTTTTTGATTGGTTTGCTTGTCTTCTTGGAGTGCATTTGTGTGAGTTCTTAATAAATTTTGGAGATCAAACCCTTGTCCGATGTATCATTGGCAAATATGTTTTCCCATGTACTTGGTTCTCTTTGCATTTTAATACTGTTTTCCTTAGTCATGCAGAACATGCAGAAGCTTTTGAATTTGATGAGGTCACATTTGTTTATTCTTTCCTTTATGTCCTTTGCTTTAGGGAACATATCAGTGAAGATGTTGCTGCGTGGAATGTCTGACATTTTCCTGTCAATGTTGCCCACTAGGACTTTTATGGTGTCATGACTTATATTTAAGTCATTTATCCACCTTGAATTTATTTTTGTGTATGGTGTAAGTTGGTGCTTGAGTTTCATTTTTTGCATGTAGCTGTCCAGCTATCCAACACCATTTGTTGAAGAGGATAGTTTTACTCCATTTTATGCTGCTGACCTCTTTGTCATATATTAATTGCCCATAGACACTTGGGTTTATTTCTGGGCTCTCTGTTGTATTACATTGGTCTATGTGCCTGTTCTCATGCCAGAACCAGGCTGTTTTGAGTACAGTGGCCTTGTAATACAATTTGATATCAGGTATTGTGATCCCTCCTGCTTTGTTCTTCTTTCTCAAAATTGCTGCAGCTATTCGGGGTCATTTATGGTTCCATATAAATTTCTGAAATGTTTGTTCTATATCTGTGAAATATGTCATGGGTACTTTAATAGCGATTGCATTGAATCTATACGTTGTTTTGGGTAGTATGGCAATTTTGATGATGTTAATTCTTCCAGTTCATGAACATGGTACATGCTTCCATTTGTTTGTGTCTTCCTTAATTTCTTTCTTCAGTGTGGTATAGATTTCTGAGTACAGGTCTTTTACTTCTTTGGTTAGGTTTATTCCTAGGTACTTTGTTTTCCTTGTTGCTATATGAAATGGGATTTTATTCCTGATTTCTGTTTCTGATATTTCATTGTTGGTGTACAAAAATGCCTTTGATTTCTGAGTATTGACTTTGTGTTCAGCAGGTTTGCCAAATTCATTTATTAGGTCGAGTAGTGTTTTCGTGGAGTCTATAGGATTTTCCATGTACACTATCATGTCATCTGCAAACAGTGACAGTTTCATTTCCTCCTTTCCAATTTGGATGCCTTTATTTCTTTTTCTTGTCTGATTGCTGTGGGTAGGACTTCCAATTCTATGTTGAACAGGAGTGGTGAAAGTGGAGGACCTGGTCTTGTTCCTGATCTTAGTGAGAAAGCTCTAAGTTTTTGTTCATTGAGTATGATGTTGGCTGTAGGTCTCTCATATATGGTCTGTATTATGTTGAGGAATGCTCCCTGTATTCCCACTTTGCTGAGTGTTTTTATCAGAAATGGGTGCTGTAGCTTATCAAATTCTTTTTCCACATCTACGGATATGATCATGTGATTTTTATCTTTGCTGTTGTTTATGTTATGTGTTGCATTTATTGATTTGCAAATATTGTACCATCCTTGCATTCCTGGGATGATTCCCACTTGATCATGGTGTATGATCTTTATAAGCTATTGCTGAATGTAGTTTGCCAATATTTTGTTGAGGATTTCAGCATCTGTGTTCATCAGCAATATTGGTCTGAAGTTGTCTCTCTTTTTTCTTTCTTTATCTGGTTTTGGGATTAGGATGATGTTGGCTTCATAAAAAGAGATTGAAAGTCTTCCATCTTCTTGAATTTTTGAAATAATCTGAGAAGGATAAGGGTTAGCTCTTCCTTAAATGCTTTGTAAAAATCTCCTGTGAAACCATCCAATCCAGTGCTTTTGTGTGTCTGAAGCTTTTTGATTACTGCTTCAATTTCATCAGCTATGATTGGTTTGTTCAGGGTTTCCGCTTCTTTTTTATTGAGTTTTGGAAGTTTATATTTTATATTTTTGGAAGTTCATAAATGTGGCCATTTCACCTAGGTTTTCCAATTTGTTGGTATATAGTCCTTCATAATAATTCCTTCCAATCCTTGGTATTTCTGTGTTATCAGTTGTAATCTATCCTCTTTCATTTCTGATTGTGTATATTTGGCTCCTCTTTTTTTCTTGATGCGTCTGCTTAAATGCTTGTTAATTTTGTTTATAATTTCAAAGAACCAGCTCCTGGATTCATTGATCCTTACAATTGTGCTTTTAGTCTCTATGTCATTTAATTCTGCTCTGATCTTGGTTATTTCCTTCTTTATACTTGCTCTGGGTTGTCTTTGTTGTTGTTCCTCCAGTTCTTGTAGTTGTAGGGCTAGGTTGTTTATTTGAAATGTTTCTATCTTTTTTAGGTAAGCCCGTAGCACTATGAACTTCCCTCTCAGGACTGTGTTCGCTGTGTCCCATAAGTTTTGGATTGTTGTGAGTTCATTTTCTTTTTTTTTCAGAAACTATTTCATTTATTCCTTGATCTCATTCTTCACCCATTCATTGTTTAATAGCATGCTATTCAATCTCCATGTTTTTGATTGTCTTGGGTTTTTTTCCTTGAGGTTGGTTTCTAGTTTCAGTCCCTTGTGGTCTGAGAAAAGTTTTGATTTGATTTCAATTTTCTTGAATTTGTTGAGGCTTGTTTTGTGCCCTTCATGTGGTTTATCTTTGAAAATATTCCATGTGCTTTGGAAAAGAATGTGTATTTTGCTTCTTTAGGATGAAAGGCTCTCTATATATATCAGTTAAGTCCATTTGGTCTAGGACATTGTTCAATCCCACAATATCTGTGTATATATTTTGTTCAGAAGCTGTCCATTTTTGACAGGGCAGTGTTAGCATCCCCTACTATAATAATGTTGGTATCACTGTCTTTCTTCGATACCTCCAAGATTTCCTTTATGCATTTGTGTACTCCCATGTTGGGTGCATATATATTTACAATGTTTATATGTTGTTGATGGATTCTTCCCTTGAGTTTTATAATGTGACCTTCTGAGTCTCTATTTATAGCCCTTTTTTTGAAATCTATTTTGTCTGATATGAGTATCGGCACCCCAGCTTTTATTTCTTGTCCATTTGCTTGGAATATTTGTTTCCAGCCCGTCACTTTCAGTCTGTATATGTCTTTTTTTCTGAGGTGGGTCCCTTGTAGGCAGCGTATGTGTGGGTCATGATTTCTCATCCATTCATCTACTCTATGTCTTTCCATTGGGACATTAAAGGCATTTACGTTCAAGATATTATCGATAGGTAAGTATTCATTGCCATTTTTCGTACCAGTGTTCATCTCTCTCTCTCTCACTGTTTTTCTTCCTGTTTTTAAAGCATACCCTTTAGCATCTCATGCAGAACTGTTTTGGAGAAAGTATATTCTTTGAGGCTTCTTTTGTCTGGGAAGCTCCTTATTTGGCCTTCCATTTTAATTGAGAGCCTTGCTGGATAAAGTAGTCTTGGTTGTAGTCCGTGGTTTTCATTATTTGGAAAGTTTCTTGCCATTCCCTAGTGGCTGGAGCATTTCCATTGAGAAGTCTGCTGCTAGCCTTAGTGGGGCTTCCCTGTATGTTACTTCCTGTTTCTCCCTTGCTGCCTTTAAGGTTCTCTTTTTGTCTTGGGAATTTGCCATTTTAATTATGATGTGTCTTGAAGTGGGCCTGTTTGGGTTCCTCTTGATTGGGACTCTCTGTGTTTCCTAGATTTGTGTGACTTTTTCTCTCATCTAATTAGGGAGCCTTTCTATCATTACTTTTTCAAACAGGTTTTCTATTCCTTGCTCTTCTTTCTCTCCTTCTGGTATCCCTATTATATAGATACTATTATGTTTCATGTTGTCCTGCATTGCCCTTAATCCCACTTCATTCTTTCTGAGTATTATTTACTTTTCTTGCTCTTTCTGGATGTTTTTTTTTCTACCTTGTCCTCCAGCTCGCTGATCTAATCCTCTGGGGCGTGTAGCCTGCTTTTGATTTCTTCTGTTATTCAGTTCAGAAATTGTGTTCTTCATTTCCTCTTGTCCCTTGTTGGTAGTTTCTATTTCTGCTTTTCATGTTGATATAGTTTGCAGTAAATTTATTGTAGTTTCCCTGTAGTTTCTGGTAATTCTCTGTGAGTTCAGTGAGCTTCCCGATAAGCATTGTTTTGAACTCAATATCTGATAGTTGATTTTCCTCGGTTTCATTTAGCATTCTTTCTGCGGATTCCTCCTTTCCTTTCATTTTGGGAGTGTTTTTTGTCTTTTCATTGTTTGTGAGACTCTTCTTGTTAGCCTGTGCTTCTTAAATTGATCTGTTGTTACTCTCTGGGTTTATGATGTGAACTTCTATGGTAGAGGACCTGTGAGATTCAGTGGTGCAGTCTCCTTGATCTTCTGAGCTCACTTGTCTTGGGCTGTGGTTTATGTTGACTCTCTGTATGTCTTTGTGTTTTGATTGTCTTTGAGTCTTTCTTTGGTAGGTCCTTTGCTCCAGCTGTTAACTGAGGATCACTCCATCTACCACATCTTCTATTCTGTTGTGTGGGTGTGGACCGGTTGTGTTGAAGTTGGTTCCTCTGTCTTTATGTGGTTTTGAGGCTTCCCTCTCGCTCTTGTTCAGTTGTTTGTTCTGGGTTATTTTGCCACCATTTAGTTGTATTTCCAGATTGGTTCTGGGTTGAGGTTAGTGTGGCTTCTACTCCCTCCTTCACCTTCTTTTACTGTTATGTGTTGGTGGTTCCTTTGTTGGTGGGTTTCCTCTTCTAGTAGTTATACTGGTGTTCACAGCTCCCACCTACTAATCTGATTTTTAAATGTCCTCCACACTTTTTGGCCTCCAATCTTCATCTACGCTGGGATACTGTTGGCTGTTCACTCTGTTCCTCAGATAGTCAGCTAGGTGTTGACCCTTGTGCAGGGGGAAGTGGACTCTACACCCACCTCTGATCTCACCTTTAACTGGAACATAATGAACAAATGAAAAAAGCAAACAAAATATAACCAGAGACATTGAAATTAAGAACAATCTAACAATATCCAGAGAGGAGGGGGGAGGGGACAATGGGGGGGAATTGTTTTCAAGAACTACTATAAAGGACACATAGACAGAACCAAGGGAGAGGGTGGAACCAAGGGAGGGAGATCGGTTCGGCTGAGGTAGAGGGGAGTTCTGGGGGTAATATGCAGAGAACTGTAATGGAACAATAGTAAAATAATTTTTAAAAAGAATGGATGTTTAAGATTATATAGGTGAAGGGCCATAAAGAGAGACCCAGAAGGTCACTTCATAATACTCAAAGGAAGAATCCACCAAGAAGACATAAACATTGTAAATATATATGCACTCAACATAGGAGCACCCAAATACATAAAGAAAATCCTGGAGGACTTCAAGAAAGATATTGACAGCAACACAATTATAGTAGGGGACTTTAACACCCCATTGTCAAAAATGGACAGGTCTTCCAAAAAAACTATCAACAAGGATATTGTGTCACTTAACAATACCCTAGAGGAAATGGACTTAACTGATATATATAGGGCTTTTCATCCCAAAGAAGGAAAATACACATTCTTTTCAAGTGTCCATGGAACTTTCTCAAAGATAGACCACATGATAGGACGCAAGAAAAGCCTCAACAAATTCAAGAAAATTGAAATCATACCAAGCATTTTCTATGACCACAAGGGACTGAAACTAGAAACCAACCTCAAAGGAAAAAACCCCAAACACTCAAAATCATGGAGAATGAATAGCATGCTATTAAAGAATGAATGGGACAAGAACGAGATTAGGGAAGAAATCAAAAAGTTTCAGTAAAGAAATAAAAATGAACTCACAACAACCCAATACCTATGGGACACAACAAATGCAGTCCTGAGAGGGAAGTTCCTAGCAATACAGGCCTACCTTAAAAAGATAGGAACATTTCAAACAAACAACCTAACCCTACGCCTACAAGAACTGGAGGAACAACAAGAAAGACAGCCCAGAGCAAGCAGAAGGAAGGAAATGACCAAGATCAGAGCAGAGTTAAATGACATAGAGACTAAAAGCACAATCCTAAGGATCAATGAATCCAGGAGCTGGTTCTTTGAAAAGATAAACAAAATCGACAAGCCTTTAAGTAGGCTCATCAAGAAAAAAAGAGAGAGTATCCAAATAATCACAATTAGAAATGAAAGAGGAGAGATTACAACTGATACCACAGAAATACAAAGGATTGTAAGAAATTACTGCGAAGAATTGTATGGCAAGAAATTTGAAAACCTAGGTGAAATGGACACATTTCTAGAAAAATATAATCTTCCAAAACTGAATGAAGAAGAAGCAGAAAACCTGGACAGACCAATAACAGCAGACGAAATTGAAGCAGTCATCAAAAAACTCCCAACACACAAAAGCCCTGGACCAGATGGTTTCACAGGAGAATTCTACAAAGCATTTAAGGAAGAGCTAACCCCTATCTTCCAGAGACTATTCGAAAAAATCCAAACTGATGCAAAACTCCCCAACTCTTTTTATGAAGCCAGCATCATCCTAATCCCAAAACCAGATAAAGACACAACGAAAAAGAAAACTTCAGGCCAATATCGCTGATGAACATAGACGCGAAAATTCTGAACAAAATATTGGCAAACCGCATCCAGCACTACATTAGAAAGATCATCCACCATGACCAAGTGGGATTCATCCCAGGGATGCAAGGATGGTACAATATTCGCAAATCAATAAACATAATAGATCACATCAACAACAGCAAAGACAAAAATCACATGATCATATCAATAGATGCGGAAAAAGCGTTCAATAAGATATAGCATCCATTTCTGGTAAAAACACTCAGCAAAGTGGGTTTAGAGGGAGCATTCCTCAACATAATAAAGGCCATATATGAGAGATCTACAGCGAACATCATACTCAATGGGCAAAAACTTAGAGCTTTCCCACTAAGATCAGGAACAAGACAAGGATGCCCTCTCTCACCACTCCTATTCAACATAGTACTGGAAGTCCTAGCCACAGCAATCAGACAAGAAAAAGCAATAAAAGGCATCCAAATTGGAAAGGAGGAAATGAAACTGTCACTGTTTGCAGATGACGTGATTGTGTACATGGAAAATCCCATAGATTCCACCAAAAAAACTACTCGACCTAATAAATGAATTTGGCAAAACAGCTGGATACAAAGTCTATACTCATAAATCAAAGGCATTCCTGTATAACAACAACGAAACTGCAGAAACAGAAATCAGGAAAAAAAATCCCATTTGATACAGCAACAAGAAAAATAAAGTACCTAGGAATAAACGTAACCAAGGAGGTAAAAGACCTGTCCTCAGAAAACTACACAACACTGAAGAAAGAAATTAAGGAAGACACAAACAAATGGAAGCATGTACCATGCTCATGGACTGGATGAATTAACATCATCAAAATGGCCATACTACCCAAAGCAATTTATAGATTCAATGCAATCTCTATTAGAGTACCCATGACATATTTCACAGATATAGAACAAACATTTCATAAATTTATATGGAACAATAAACGACCCCGAATAGCTGCAGCAATTTTGAGAAAGAAGAACATAGCAGGAGGGATCACAATACCACTGTAATCAAAGCAGCCTGGTACTGGCATAAAAACAGGCACATAGATCAATGGAACAGAACAGAGAGCCTAGAAATAAACTCAAGCCTTTACAGTCAATATTTGACAAGGGAGGCAGAAGCATAAAATGGAGCAAAACAGCCTCTTCAACAGATGGTGTTGGGAGATCTGGACAGCTACGTGGAAGAGAATGAAACTCGATCACCAACTTACGCCATACACAAAAATAAACTCAAGATGGATAAAAGACTTAAATATGAGTCATAACACCATAAAAGTCCTTGAGGAAAACATTGGCAGGAAAATCTCAGAATTTCCACGCAGCCACATCCCCACAGACATGTCCCCTAAATCAAGGGACATAAAGGAAAGAATAAACAAATGGGACCTTATCAAAATAAAAAGCTAGAGACTGAAGGTGGCGGCAACATAGGTGGGAGCGGAGTCCACTTCCCCTCAATGCCAGGGAAATACCTAGCTGATCTGAGGAGCATATTGAACAGCCAACAGTATTCCAGCTATATGAAGATCAGAGACCAAAGATAGAGGACATTGAAAGATCTGACGGTAAGAAGAGTGCCTAAGGACAATAAGGTCCCCGGGACCCAGGACCCGGGACAGCGAGGTACAAGGGGGGGCAGAAGCGCCTCCCCAGGCGCAGGGGCTGCTGCAGGAGTCTTGGGAGAGGGCAAGGCTGAGCTGTAAGCAGCCAGGTGCTTGATTGGACCAGGGGGGCTTGAATAGGAGGAATTTCTCAAAAAGAAAAAGAAAATAGAGATACTCAGGGGCTAGTTAGAGAACTTTCCGCAGCAGCCTTGGCCCCTGGCGCCCCTCCCCCCTCTGCCCCTGGACTGCGAGCGACAGATAAGCAGCCCTGGCGCTCACCTGAGGCCCGGTTGCGCGCACGCGATTAGCGAACTGGGGGCACACACATGAAACCCCGGAGGGGCGCCCACACCTGAAACCTCCCAGAGCATCTGGAGCAGAGGTTAGCTGCTCCACCCACAGGCCCAAAACCTCGGACCCTAGTGCCGCGTGATTCAGTCACACGGCGGCCCCGCCCACCTGAGAGACTCAAGCCCAGGGCGGCTGGATCGGCAGGCTGCGCCCTCCAAGCACAAAGCCCCTTCAGAGCTTCACAAACCCAAAGCGGCTGGATCCCCCTGCTGCATGAGCATGCATCCCAAGCCAAAGCAGCTGGAGCCACTGCCTGCGCATCCCAAGAACAAAGCTGCTGGATTGGCTGATCAATGACCTGGCTGCCTGCCAGGGACCACACCTACAACACCTACTTAACTGCTGCGCTCAGAGCCTGCAGGGCCTACTAGCTGTCTAGGACAAAGACAGAACACCAGGCAGAGGGAATCTTCAGGGCTAGGGGAGACCTCAGGCTCTATAACAGTGAAGAGTGTGGCCCAGGAAGGGAGAAAAGTGAAACCAATCCATCCAACCACCCCCTCCCGCTGCACAGACAGGACGACCAGCAACACTAACCTGACCGGTTTAAAGCCAGCAGAAGATTTTTTTTTTTTCCTTTCCTCCTTTCCCCCTGAATTCCTTCTTCCTCTTTTTTTTTCTTCATTCCTTCTTCCTCCCATCCTTTACCATTTTTATGTCTTCTTCCTGCCTTCTTTTATCTATTTCTATATTTTAATTTTTGTTAAAATTCCTTCTTATCTTGCCTCCGATCTTTCTTTATTCCTTCTTCCCTCCTTCCTTCCTTTCCTCCTTTTCTATTTCCTTTTCCCCTCCTTCCCATCTTGTTTTTTTTTTTTTCTTTCTCACCCCCTTTCTCTTTTTCCCACAGGTGCGACAACAAAACCTGGAGTGCTGAAAAGACTAGAGTTAGACCGTGTTAAACCCATAAACGTCAGCTCAATACCAGTGAGCACAGGAGATTAGGGTGACTGTACCACCGAATCCCATTGGCATTCTACCATAGAAGTTCATACCATAAACCCAGGGAGTCAGAATAGAGCAATTTAAGAAGAAGAGTCCAACAAGAGGAGTCTCACAAACAATGGGAAGACACAGAAACAATTCCCAAATGAAAGGAAAGGAGGAAGTCTCAGAAAGAATGCTAACTGAAAAAGAGGCGAGTGAACTATCAGACCCTGAGTTCAAAGCAATGGTCATCAGGAAGCTCACTGAGCTCTCTGAGCTCAAAGAGAACTACCAGAAACTACAAGGAAACTACAATGAACTCACTGCAAACTATATCAACATGAAAAAGGAAATAGAAACTATCAACAAGAGCCAAGAGGAAATGAAGAATACAATTTCTGAATTGAAGAACACAGTAGAAGGAATAAAAAGCAGACTTTATGAAACAGAGGATCGCATCAGCGAGCTGGAGGACAAAGTAGAAAAAAACACCCAGAAAGAGCAATAAAAGAAAAAAGAGGCTCAGAAAGAATGAAGAGGGATTAAGGGAAATGCAGGACAACATGAAACGTAACAATATCGGTATAATAGGAATACCAGAAGGAGAAGAAGAAGAGCAAGGGATAGAAAACCTTCTTGAAAAAGTAATGATGGAAGATTTCCCTAATCTAAGGAGAGAAAAAGTCACTCAAATCCAGGAATCACAGAGAGTCCCAAGCAAGAGGAACCCAAAGAGACCCACTGCAAGACACATCATAATTAAAATGGCAAATTTCCAAGACAAAGAGAGGATCTTAAAGGCAGCAAGGGAGAAAAAGGAAGTAACATACAAGGGAGCCCCCATAAGATTAGCAACTGACTTCTCAATGGAAACGCTCCAAGCCAGAAGAGAATGGCAAAAAATATTCCAAGTAATGAGAAACAGAGGCCTGCAACCAAGACTACTTTACCCAGCAATCACTCAAGATTACCCAGCAATCACTTCACCCAGAAACTCTTTATTTGGCCTTCTATCACCCAATCAAGATAGAAGGCCAAATAAAGAGTTTCCCAGACAAAAGAAGTCTAAAAGAATACAGCTCCACCAAACCAGCTCTGCAAGAGATGCTAAAGGGACTGCTATAAGGAAAGGAAGGAAAAGAGAAGGACAGAGAAACACAGGTAGGAAATAATGGCAATGAATAACTACCTATCGATAATAACCTTAAACGTAAATGGATTAAATGCTCCAATCAAAAGACATAGAATAGCTGAATGGATAAGAAAACATGACCCACACATATTCTTCCTACAAGAGACCCATCTTACGACAAAAGACTTACACAGACTGAAAGTGAAGGGCTGGAAACAAATTTTCCAAGCAAACGGACAGGAAAAAAAAGCAGGGGTAGCAATACTCATATCAGACAAAATAGACTTCTAAAGAAGGGCCATAAAGAGAGACCAAGAAGGTCACTTCATAATACTCAAAGGAAGAATCCACCAAGAAGACATAAACATTGTAAATATATATGCACCCAACATAGGAGCACCCAAATACATAAAGAAAATCTTGGAGGATTTCAAGAAAGATTTTGACAGCAACACAATTATAGTAGGGGACTATAACACCCCACTATCAAAAATGGACAGGTCTTCCAGACAAAATATCAACAAGGATATTGTGTCACTTAACAATACCCTACAGGAAATGGACTTAACTGATAAATACAGAGCCTTTCATCCCAAAGAAGCAAAATACACATTCTTTTCAAGTGTCCATGGAATTTTCCAAAGATAGACCACATGATAGGACACAAAGCAAGCCTCAACAAATTCAAGAAAATGGAAATCATATCAAGCATTTTCTCTGACCACTAGGGTCTGAAACTAGAAACCAACCACAAAGGAAAAAACCCAAAACACTAAAAATCATGGAGACTGAATAGCATGCTATAACAATGAATGGGTCAAGAACGAGATTAGGGAAGAAATCAAAAACTTCCTGGAAACAAATGAAAACGAACTCACAACAACCCAAAACCAATGGGACACAGCAAAGGCAGTCTTGAGAGGGAAGATCATAGCAGTACAGGCCTACCTTAAGAAGTTAGAAACAGTTCAAACAAACAACCTAACCCTATGCCTACAAGAACTGGAGGAACAACAACAAAGACAGCCCAGAGCAAGCAGAAGGAAGGAAATAACCAAGATCAGAGCAGAACTAAATGACATAGAGACTAAAAGCGCAATTGTAAGGATCAATGAATCCAGGAGCTGGTTCTTTGAAAAGATAAACGAAATCGACAAGCCTTTAAGTAGGCTCATCAAGAAGAAAAGAGAGAGGATCCAAATAAACAGAATTAGAAATGAAAGAAGAGAGATTACAAATGATACCACAGAAATACAAAGGATTGTTAGAAATTACTATGAAGAACTGTATGCTAAGAAATTTGAAAACCTAGATGAAATGGACACATTTCTAGAAAATTATAATCTTCCAAAACTGAATGAAGAAGAAGCAGAAAACCTGAACAGACCAATAACAGCAAAGGAAATTGAAGCATTCATCAAAAAACTCCCATCACACAAAAGCCCTGGACCAGATGGTTTCACAGGAGATTTCTACAAAGCATTTAAGGAAGAGCTAACCCCTATCTTCCAGAGATTATTCGAAAAAATCCAAACTGATGCAAAACTCCCCAACTCTTTATGAAGCCAGCATCATCCTAATCCCAAAACCAGATAAAGACACAACGAAGAAAGAAAACTTCAGGCCAATATCGCTGATGAACATAGACGCTAAAATTCTCAGCAAAATATTATCAAACTGCATCCAAAATATATTAAAAAGATCATCCACCATGACCAAGTGGGATTCATCCCAGGGATGCAAGGATGGTACAATATTCGCAAATCAATAAACATAATACATCACATCAACAACAACAAAGACAAAAATCACATGATCGTCTCAATAGACGCGGAAAAAGCGTTCGATAAGATACAGCACCCATTTCTGATAAAAACACTCAGCAAAGTGGGAATAAAGGGAGCATTCCTCACCATAATAAAGGCCATATATGAAAGACCTACAGCCAACATCACACTCAACGGACAAAAACTTGGAGCTTTCCCACTAAGATCATGAACAAGACAAGGATGTCCTCTCTCACCACTCCTATTCAACATAGTACTGGAAGTCCCAGCCACAGCAATCAGACAAGAAAAAGCAATAAAAGGCATCCAAATTGGAAAGGAGGAAATGAAACTGTCACTGTTTGCAGATGACATGATAGTGTACAATGGAAAACACTATAGACTCCACCAAAAAACTATTTGACTTAATAAATGAATTTGGCAAAACAGGTGTATACAAGTCAATACTCAGAAATAAAAGGCATTCCTGTACACCAGCAATGAAACTGCAGAAACAGAAATCAGGAAAAAAATCCCATTTGATATAGCAACAAGAAAAATAAAGTACCTAGGAATAAACCTAACCAAGCAGGTAAAAGACCTGTACTTAGAAATCTACACAACACAGAAGAAAGAAATTAAGGAAGATACAAACAAATGGAAGCATGTACCATGTTCATGGATTGGAAGAATTAACATCATCAAAATGGCCATACTACCCAAAGCTATTTATAGATTCAATGCAATCCCTATTAGAGTACCCAGGACATATGTCACAGATATAGAAAAAACATTTCAGAAATTCATATGGAACCATAAACGACCCCGAATAGCTGCAGCAATTTTGAGAAAGAAGAACATAGCAGGAGGGATCACAATACCTGATATAAAACTTTATTACAGGCCACTGTAATCAAAAGAGCCTGGTACTGGCATCAAAACAGGCACATAGACCAATGGAACAGAACACAGAGCCCAGAAATAAACTCAAGTCTATACGGTCAATTAATATTTGATAAAGGAGGCAGGAGCATAAAATGGATCAAAACAGCCTCTTCAACAGATGGTGTTGGGAGATCTGGACAGCTACGTGCAAAAAAATGAAACTCGATCACCAACTTACGCCATACACGAAAATAAACTCAAGATGGATAAAAGACTTAAATATAAGTCGTAACACCATAAAAGTCCTTGAGGAAAACATTGGCAGGAAAATCTCAGACATTCCACGCAGCAACATCCTCACAGACACATCCCCTAAAGCAAGGGACATAAAGGAAAGAATAAACAAATGGGACATCATCACAATAAAAAGCTTCTGCATGGCTAAAGAAAACAGCACCAAATTACAAAGAGAACCAACAGTATGGGAAAACATATTTACTAATGATACCTCAGACAAGGGTCTGATCTCCAAAGTATATAAAGAATTCAAACGACTCCACTCCAGGAAGACAAACAACCCAATTAAAAAATGGGCAAAGAACTTGAACAGACACTTTTCCAAGGAAGACATACAGAGGGCCCAGAGACATATGAAAAGATGCTCAGCATCACTAGCCATCAGAGAGATGCAAATTAAAACCACAATGAGGTACCGTCTCACACCAGTCAGAGTGGCCAACATAAACAAATCCACGAACAAATGTTGGAGAGGATGCGGAGAAAAGGGAACCCTAGTGCACTGTTGGTGGGAATGCAGACTGGTGAGGCCACTGTTGAAAACAGTATGGAATTTCCTGAGAAAACTAAAAATGGAACTGCCCTTTGACCCAGTAATTCTGCTGCTGGGATTATATCCTAAGAACCCTGAAACACCAATCCAAAAGAACCTGTGCATCCCAATGTTCACAGCAGTGCAATTTACAATAGCCAAGTACTGGAAGCAACCTAAGTGCCCATCAGCAAACGAGTGGATCCAAAAACCATGGTATATTTACACAATGGAATTCTACGCAGCAGAGAGAAAGAAGGAGCCTATACCCTTTGCAACAGCATGGATGGAACTGGCGAGCATTATGCTAAGTGAAATAAGCCAGGCGTTGAGGGACAAATACCGTATGATCTCACCTTTAACTGGAACATAATAAATAGGAAAAAAAAAAAAGGAAACAAAATATAAGCAGAGACATTGAAGTTAAGAGCAATCTAACAATGGACAGGTGGGAGTGGGGAGGGGACAGTGAGGAGATGGGATTACAGGAACTACTATAAAGGACCCATGGACAAAATCAAGTGGTAGGGTGGAATTGCGGGAGGGAGGAGGGTTTGGCTGGGATGGGGTGGAGGGATGGGGAGAAAAGCCACACAACTGTAATTGAATAACAATTAAAAAATTAAAATAAAAAAGGAGAAAAAAAGATTATATAGGTGAGCATATTTATTTTCTCCCTTTTGAATCTGAAACATCTTCTAGTTTAAAATTTCCCCCTTACTTGACTTTCATCACAGTTGGTATTTAAATTCTGCTATCTTGACCCTGCATTAGTTTAAACAAATACTATGCCATACAAGCTTGTCCTGAGGTGACACCATATCAGTATTCTAAGTGCAAAAAGATATGGGATAGTTGGTATTTGGCAAGAGGTGAGGCAAAAGGTGTGTGTTATGTAAAGCTTTTCTACTTTATTTGTAGCCATGCATAACTTGACTTGGAAAAAAATAAACATTTGCTTTTATAGATTGAATGTTGTTTTAAATGTGCCCATCATTCACTTTTTTTCCTCTTTTGACTGTTCTCCTTTTGTAGTCTAAGCAGCTTTATACTTTTTGCTCAGATGAGTTCCCTTTCAAATGTGGGCTTACTTTCTGAAAATAGTCTAATTTCTTATAGAAATTATTGGATAATAGAAAAGATGGTGGTTTCCTTTCATACACTAAGCAGCTGTGCATAGTATAAATTTTCTCTCTATATAAAAAGCATTGATCAATTTCCTTATTTTTTCATCAGCTATATAAATGTCTAGCCACTATGATGTACACCTGAAACTAATATAACTTTGAATGTCAAGTATAACTGAAAAAAAATTTTTTAACTTTAATTTCCTGATTTCATGTGATAATTAGTGTACTGCCAAGCACATAGAATGCTTTCAGTAAGTGCTTGTTATTTGGTAGATTGACCTGGTACTGTGCTAGAGGTTGTATGGGATTCTCCCTTCACTGCCCCCCTACCCGATCCATAACCCTCACTACTTGTGCCTTAACTTCTATGCCTGGCTATATATCAAGGTACTGACACTCACAGCTTTTAATCACCTACCTTATCTTCCCAGAACTCCCCAGCGCTAACCTTCCATCCTACCCAAGCTGATGTTTTCTATCAATTTACTTTATTAATTCCTGACACCAATCTTTTCATGTGTTGTTTCTCTGTCTTGGAGCATCCGAATTTTTCCCCTCATTCAAATCCTATCCATCTCACCCACTTGGCCACAAGAATGTTATAGTTGTTCCTGTACACGGTTGTTTGTCTTTTCAGTCCTGCAGAATTTAGTTCCTATGTTATTCAGTTGGTACTTAATCATATACAGACAATTCCCAGCTGGCAAATGTGTTACTATATTCTGATACTTCATTTGTATGCCAGCTGTTGGATGCATAAAGAATTCCCCCCATAGAAATAATATTATAAAGGGTGAATAGTTTTCTAGAACAATGCACAAATGTCTATTTGGTGCACTGATATTTGGATTGCATCAATCATTTATAATAACATTTTATGCAATAATATAGTACAGGGTAAAACTGGGAATTCTTGGAAGGCATTTCTCATGCCCTAGTTCTAACATCTTTCTACGGGTTCCTTCCCCTTACCAATTCAGCTTCATTTCCTTGGTGACCTGTGGAGGTCTTTGATAACAGGTGGTGCAGTGAGAATGCTGTGAGTTCTGGAGTGTCAATGAAAAGAAGACGTATACCTCTGTAAATTTAAGAAAAGAATTTTTTTTCCATTTGGTCCAAACTGAAGAAATGCCCAAGAGCAGAGCTCCAAAGAAACCTTGAAAGAGTGTTCTGATTTGGAAGAGTGAGAGCTCTTATGTAGGTAGAAGAGTGAGAGACAAATATATATCTGGTATTTTAGAAGTTTCAGTTAGGGCACATACATTTTAATAATTAAGAGTTTTATATTAAGTGGAAAGAATGTACAGATCAGTTTGGGTCATTGTGCCCCCTTGGCATCAGGGAGTCTGAGAATAGAGTTTGGAAACACTTATTCTGAAAGAACAGGCACTGCTTTGTGTAATCATTTATCTTTAATGTTGAAACTGCTGTAAAATATATGTGATTTTTCTCACGGAATGTGCCTGGTAAGGAATTTGAAAGGCTCTATATTTTCTTTTGGCTACTCATTTTCAGTTAAAGCAGTTAAAATACCCTTTCTCTCCCAGGGGAGAGCTTTGTGCTTGCAAGAGGATGGGTAGAAGAGAATGAGGCTGTGGAGGCCCCTGCAGTCAATGTTCCCATTGGATCTGAGGTGGAAAGGGAGAGGAAGTCTCATTTTCCTTTTTCTTTTCTCCCCAATACTGCCTTAGTATAAACTATTATCTCTTCATGCTTGGACTATTCCAACTCCTACCCCAAAGTAACTAGTCTTCTTTTTTGTAATCTTACTCTATTCAGTAATTTACTGTCAATCACAAATTGATATTCCCCAAACCATCAATTTCATAATCTCACTTCTGTACTCTTTGAAGGTTGTCCATTGTTCACGGCAGTTGTTTGCAGTCTTAGCTAAACATCAAAGTTACTTGGAGGACTTTTTAAAAAATACAAACACTTGAGTTCTATTAAGTCGTAATCTTGAATAAGGGGTCTGTATTTTATAATAAATTTCTCCAGGTGATTTTGCTGCACAGCCAGGGCAGAGGACCACTGACCTATAGGATAACATTTAAAAATCTTAGCATGACTTTCAAAACCCTCCATTAGGAGATTTATGTTCTAATCCTAGTTCTGCCATTAACTAACCTTTGGCCTATTACTTACCCTCTCTGGTCCTCCATTTTCTTATTTGTAAAATGAAGGATAGGTGCTTTCCTGCTTAATGTTTCTTTTCCAGATTCAGGGTGATTGTAGGCCTCTTTCTGCCTTCATGTTTTAGTTTTTTATATTTTAGATTTATTTCAGAAAAGCTGATTTAGGAGGCAGTGTAATGAAACAAATGTGTGGGTGATGATTTTCAACTCTAAAGTATACCCATGACATCCTTTTCATCTTTTAAACAGAGTCTCATTTACCTGTGTCACAGACTGTCAGGACACATTCCTGCCGTCCATTGTGTAGCTTGCTTTTCTGTGCTCTTCTTTGGTGTGATTATCTTTCCTTGCACAAGTGACCCACCCCCCTTTGGTGTGAAATTCAATAATGGAATAAATAACAAAAAATGGGAAAATACCAAAGAGAAAATTGACTTTCCTATTATTAAATGAATTTTACATAGCAGCTTTGGGTGTGTAGTCATTAAACCTGAACCCATATTACAGGGCTGCTTCTGTTTATCACTTATGAGTCTAAATTAGGTGAAAACATGACCATTTTTAAGAAAATTTAAAAGTCAACACCATAACAAAATCATTTGGAGTCTAGAATAGTGAATAGCCTTAGAGTAATGCTAAGTAAGTATGAAAATAATGTATTATTGACCCAGAAATTCTCACTATTGTAGATTTGGATGGATACCAGAGTATATTTCTACCTTTTCTGTTCTAGAACAATTCCTATGAGTCAGAATATCTTGGTTCTGTTGGCCAAGTAGCAGATATGAAAATTATACCCATTTGTTGAACGTGAACTATCTCAGTCAATCTTTGCAAAGCCTGTTTGGGAATATAATTTTTATAAAAAGCCCATTTTGTATGAAATGTTCAACATTCTGCTTTCTGTAATACAATTGCTATTCACTACCCTTCCTGTGATGTTTCTTCATTCATAGTACTAGGGAGTTATTTGATATTTGGACTGGATCAGACTGACATGGGAAAATGCTTCCATACAGTAATATATTCAAGAGGAAAGGACTTAAAAAATCCTGTAGGTTTAATGTGGTACTGTCAGGATGACACTAAGACCAGAGTCTTTATAATGTTATGGGTAAACTAAAAAGCACACCGAGAAGGATTTGATTATGGGGGAAGAAGACTCTAGGTATTTCTGGAGCCATTTTACATATTTCACCCATGAGTTAAAAAGGATTTTGTGAGTTTCAGGGTGGTTTGATTGGAAATTCAAACAACTTACATCCTTTTGGGCAGATGAGGTTACTGACAGGATTTAAAGCCATGCCATAGCTTCCCTGTATATGGTCTCCTGATAATGATTGCATAACAAACCCTAGGCTGAAGAAATCAAGGGGACAGGGCTTGAATACTGCAGTAGAGGTTGTTGTTATATTATTTGAATGTTAAAAATGACTTTGTGCACTTAATTCCAAACAATTGAAAAGAAAATTATATTTTAATATGGATACCACATTCAAATTAATGGTTGGGAACCTGGGTGCTGCTGTCCTAATTTGTGGGATAACTATACTTTTGAAGGAGAAAGTGTAATGTAGTGAAAAGAATCTTGGACTTAGAATCTGTCCCAGCTTGGTAACATATTGATTTTGTGCCATTGAGTAAGTCATGTAATTTTCCTCAGTCTGTTTCCTTCTTTATACGATGAGGATTATCTCTGCTGGCTTTGAAGCCTAGAGCCACAGTACCTGGAGTATACGAGTCACTCAATGAATGTTTGTTAATTTATTATCTCACTTATTGAGTACCTCATGTTGTCAGGTATTGTGCCAAGGGCTTTTATGTGGAAGTGCTTTGTAAACTTTAAAGTGCTATAATTTAAAGCTGTTTTACTAATCCACATAGTTTACCCATTCAGCCATCCCTGTCATAAAACATTGGAAAAATGTTTTCCAACTCTAGTTGTAAATCTGCATGCAAATTTTTCTGCTTTATTTAACCCTTATAAGATTCTAAAACAGAACTTTCCATTATTTTTGGTGACTCTGAGGACAGGAAAAATTTTAAATCACTGCAAATTGTGTATGATTGTCGTGAGAAAAACTGACCCCAGAGCACTCCCTCATGTCATCGTGAAAGGTACCCACCTAGGAAGGAGCTTGCTCTTCACTTTCTCCTCTCTGAAGTTTTGCTCTTCTATCCGTAGACCACCCATCTCATTGGGCCCCTGCAAACTGGGTAGTGAATGTTTCAGGGCTGATGAGGTGGGGGGATTTGGAAATTTAAAAATCTTCCTGTGATGTCTTTTAAGATGTTCTGTTAGTATATCCATTATACTGTAATGAGAAAAAATTCTGTACAGAGAATGAAGGGGAAACAACAGAGGAAATAATTTAGAAGAAAAAAAAGGAATGTATAAGGAATACAAGGAACAGAAACATTACAAACTTTGCCTGTAGGAGATGTTACAACCAACAACTGCTGAGAGGCATACAGAACAACGGCTTAAAATGGAATTGCCAAGGAATGATACTCATTTGATTGTTGAACTTTACATAGACTTTTACCTTGGAGTTGACAGCTTTTCAAGGATAATGAGAATCAGAGTTTTGGAGACCTGAGAAAGGACTAGTGCTAAGGAAAATAGTAAAAGAGTGATTAATCTTTGATATCCAACTGCCTCTTCTTTTGCACCCTTCTCAGCTCTCCTTCTTATTTCTAGTATCTTTAACTCTTTCTAAGTGCCTAGTTTGGCTTATTTATAAATACAACTTGACCCAAGTAAGCTCTCATCTATTGTTAGAAAATCCAACTTTAGAGCTTTTTATCCCACATGTGAGGAGAGCTCTTTTAGAACAGGTTGTACCTGTCTCTCATTCTTTAAATCATCTCATGTAAGTGCTCTTTCTGTGTGAGTGTGTAAGAACATATCTGACCACTAAGTAAAGTCTGATTGCTTCTTGCTAATACACTAATCTTGGTATTTTACCTCTTTGGTATTTCCTGTAAATGTCTATCACCATTGTTTCTTACTTTTCAAGGAAATAAATGCAACTAATTTTCTAGCACTTTTTTTGCATTTGTTATTGTTGACACTATTACAGATGTCCCCCACTTCCCCCCTTTACCCCAATCACCCAGACCCTACTCCCCTCCCTGCCTTCCTCACCTTCACCACATTGTTGTTTGTGTCCATTACTACATATATATGCATATATGTTCTAACCTCTTCCAGTCCTCACAACCCCCTCCCCTCTGAGATCTGTTTAATCAGTGATGACACTATTGCTCAGTTTCTCTGAAACTAAAATAATGTTTAGTGAAATCATTTTTAAATGATTTGCTCCTTAAGCTATTCTGAAAGTATTTTATTTTTGCATAAATGAAGTTTACTATGAATCTATTTAACAGGATTTTTTTTTCTTTCTTGTTCCAGGAAACTAATCTTAAAATGTCTGCAATTGTTTGATCTTTGTTATGGTTTTACAAGTTCATTATTATTATACTGATATCATTTTTATTTTATTAAAGCTACTAATTTGTTGAGAGATAGAATGTGATGAGATAGAATATAGATTATTCACTTCAGACACATCGTTGTAATTTGGCATTTTCCATTGTCATCATTTTTATGTGTTTTCTAATACAGATGACATTATAATCCTTAGAAAGATAGAATATCCAAGCTTTGAAGAGAATACAAATGAGACACAGGATGAGGGAGAAAAGAACTCAGTTTCAAAACAGCAATCAAATGCTGGTAAGCGTTGCCAGCAGAGAGGTAAAGTATATTAAAAATCACATGTGGTAAAAACAGTTTGAAATATTTGTGAATAACTATGTAAGCAAATTTACAAATTGGAATGTGTTCTAAGGTTGCATTATGTTGCTAGTTTTATTTTTGTTATAAATGTAGGAATATGGCTTTGGTAAAAATTTATGCCATGACAAATGAAAAAAAATTCATGTAAGTTACTTCCTTAAGGGGAGACGTGGATAAGAATGAAAAATGTTTTGTACTTGTTTGCATGCCTGGCTGGTTGGTCCAATTCCACTTTTAGGAGGCAATACAAGAAAAGCAAAGTTAATAGTATGGGAACCATGGCATCCACATTTTGAAAAAACTGAATGCTGTAGGGCACAGAAGAATACAGAATAACGTGAAGAAAGTTGGTTGTGTCCCTAATCACATTAGTCAGTGCGTGTGCATATTTTAATATGAATGCAGTATAAATTGCCATAATAGAGAAGTGTTTTCAATAACTAAGGGTCTCCATGGTCTAATTAACAGGTTGGAACCATCTTGATGTTGTAGATACTTTTACCCCAGCCAGTTGCCTACCCATCTTCATTAGAGCGTTTATTTTAATCTTTCAGTGGCTTAGTGGGTTCTGAGAAAAGGATAGGATGGTGGTTATAATAGTGGCAAAGCCACTGAGAATGGTGAGGTGGCCCATTCTCATGTTTCTAACTAAACAAAATTCATCTTTATGAGATCCATATTCTTTGATCATTTCTTAAGTTTTTTTACACCCAAAGCAGAGTGGATAAGGCAAATATGCACATGATTAATACAAAGCAGACAGTTTCTCCTCATCTTTCTATTTTTCAATTAATTTTAGATAACATGTACCAAATTTAGTGGCATATGAAACCAAATTTGAGGTATTATATACAGAGAATACTACCATATTAAGGTATGCAAGTAGAAATAGTATGGAAAGACTTGTTCTAGAATTCAGTTAGACTCTCAGATGATATCAAACTAATGAAATACCAAAGTTTGGTAAAACCCAGTGCATAACTTTAAAACAATGAGGTCACAGATAAAACTTCTAAAAGATATGTTGAATTTACTGACTGAAAATACAGAAAATAATTATTTTTCAAAGGGTCCTCAATATCCAGGAAAAACATTGAAGAAAGAAATAATAAAAAAAACCACACCAAGGACATTGTAGATTCAAGTCTCGACAAAATCCTTTAAACAGTCAGTCTTTAACTAAGAAGGTAAATAAATACCAAGAATTAACCAATATAAAAGGTTCTATATTTAATATATCTTTTAATTTTATGGATTATTTTAAAGTTTATTGAAAACAGGGATTGTTTCTTAGTATTTTCTTATGGTGCCTAGAACATAATTTAAATTCATTATTTGTTAATTGATTTTTTTCTTGTGACTGTTTTAATAAATATTCAATTTTTGCTATTTTCAATCATCACTAGAAACTTTGAATTTATAAAATGCCAAAATAGATTATTGGTTTCATGATTTATCTTGTGTAATCATTATTATTTTTGTCCTCATGTAAAGTCATTGATCTTAAGTTAGAGTATAAAATCAGTTTTAGTAGCCTTGTGAATGAATTATAAAAACTAGAAATCAGATGATACAGGATGTGAAATATACTCTGGAACCAACAGGTGAGACATACTATCATTGTACAAATCTGTCATCTCTAACCTTATATAGGTGATATATCAGCCACTGGGCAGGAATATGGGAATTGCTCATATCTAGATTCATTAACTAACGTTGATGCTACTATTTCAGCTTGGCCTATAAGGTGATTCTTCTTAAGATGTTATGAGGTCATTTAGTAAAAATAGTAGTTCTGGGAGCTTACACCATTTTTGCCAAATTATGTAAATACATTTATTTTGGTGGGGAACCTGTTGCATTTTCAAATATTTAGAGGATTAATTTAAATTGACTTAGTAAATATTGATTAAATGTCTTCACTTTTTTATAATTTATTTTTTATTGTTATTCAATTACAGTTGTACTCCTTTTCTCCCCTTCCCTCCCCCCACACCAGCTGAACCCATCTCCCTCCCCCACCCCTACCATCCCCCCCGATTTTGTCCATGTGTCCTTTATAATAGTTCCTGCAATCCCCTCTTCCCACTGTCCCCACCTCACTCCCCCCTGGCCACTGCTAGACAGTTCCCCCCCTCAATGTCTCTGGTGGTATTTTGTTTGCTTTTTTCTTCTGTTGATTATGTTCCAGTTAAAGGTGAGATCATATGGTATTTCTCCCTCACTGCCTGGCTTATTTCACTTGGCATAATGCTCTCCAGTTTCATCCATGCTGTTGCAAAGGGTATAAGCTCCTTCTTTCTCTCTGCTGCGTAGAATTCCATTGTGTAAATTTACCATAGTTTTTGGATCCACTCCTTTGCTGATGGGCACTTAGGTTGCTTCCAGTACTTGGCTATTGTAAGTTGTGCTGCTATGAACATTGGGGTGCACAGGCTCTTTTGGATTGGTGTTTCAGTGTTCTTAGGGTATAATCCCAGCAGCGGAATTGCTGAGTCAAAGGGCAGTTCCATTTTTAGTTTTCTGAGGAAATTCCATACTGTTTTCCACAGTGGCCTCACCAGTCTGCATTCCCACCAACAGTGCACTAGGGTTCCCTTTTCTCCTCATCCTCTCCAACATTTGTTTGTGGATTTGTTTATGCTGGCCACTCTGACTGGTGTGAGATGGTACCTCATTGTGGTTTTAATTTGCATCTCTCTGATGGCTAGTGATGCTGAGCATCTTTTCATATGTCTCTGGGCCCTCTGTATGTCTTCCTTGGAAAAGTGTCTGTTCAAGTCCTTTGCCCATTTTTTAATTGGGTTGTTTGTTTTCCTGGAGTGGAGTCGTGTCAGTTCTTTATATATTTTGGAGATCAGGCCCTTGTCTGAGGTATCATTGGCAAATATGTTTTCCCATATTGTTGGTTCTCTTTGTAATTTGGTGCTGTTTTCTTTAGCCCTGCCGAAGCTTTTTATTTTGATGAGGTCCCATTTGTTTATTCTTTCCTTTATGTCCCTTGCTTTAGGGGATGTGTCTGTGAGGATGTTGCTGCGTGGAATGTCTGAGATTTTCCTGCCAATGTTTTCCTCAAGGACTTTTATGGTGTTACGGCTTATATTTAAGTCTTTTATCCATCTTCAGTTTATTTTCGTGTATGGCATAAGTTGGTGATCGAGTTTCATTTTTTTGCACGTAGCTGTCCAGATCTCCCAACACCATCTGTTCAAGAGGCTGTTTTTGCTCCATTTTATGCTCCTGCCTCCTTTGTCAAATATTAATTGACCATAAATACTTGAGTTTATTTCTGGGCTCTCTGTTCTGTTCCATTGGTCTATGTGCCTGTTTTTATGCCCGTACCAGGAAGTTTTGATTACAGTGGCCTTGTAATGCAGTTTAATATCAGGTATTGTGATCCCTCCTGCTTTGTTCTTCTTCCTCCAAATTGCTGCAGCTATTCGAGGTCGTTTATGGTTCCATATGAATTTCTGAAATGTTTGTTCTATATCTGTGAAATATGCCATGGGTACTCTAATAGGGATTGCATTGAATCTATAAATTGCTTTGGGTAGTATGGCCATTTTGATGATGATAATTCTTCCAATCCATGAGCATGGTACATGCTTCCATTTGTTTGTGTTTTCCTTAATTTCTTTCTTCAATGTTGTGTAGTTTTCCGAGTACAGGTCTTTTACCTCCTTGGTTAAGTTTATTCCTAGGTACTTTGTTTTCCTTGTTGCTATATGAAATGGGATTTTATTCCTGATTTCTGTTTCTGATATTTCATTGTTGGTGTACAAAAATGCCTTTGATTTCTGAGTATTGACTTTGTGTTCAGCAGGTTTGCCAAATTCATTTATTAGGTCGAGTAGTTTTTTGGTGGAGTCTATAGGATTTTCCATGTGCACTATCATGTCATCTGCAAACAGTGACAGTTTCATTTCCTCCTTTCCAATTTGGATAACTTTTATTCCTTTTTCTTGTCTGATTGCTGTGGCTAGGACTTCCAATACTATGTTGAATAGGAGTGGTGAGAGAGGGCATCCTTGTCCTGTTCCTGATCTTAGTGGGAAAGCTCTAAGTTTTTGTCCATTGAGTATGATGTTGGCTGTAGGTCTCTCATATATAGCCTTTATTATGTTGAGGAATGCTCCCTCTATTCCCACTTTGCTGAGTGTTTTTATCAGAAATGGGTGCTATATCTTATCAAATGCTTTTTCCGCATCTGTTGATATAATCATGTGATTTTTGTCTTTGCTGTTGTTTTTTTTTTAAATATATTTATTGATTATGCTATTACAGTTGTCCCATTTCCCACCCCACTCCACTCCATCCTGCCCACCCCCCTCCCTCCCACATTCCCCCCCTATAGTTCATGTCCATAGGTCATACTTATAAGTTCTTTGGCTTCTACATTTCCTGCACTATTTTTACCCTCCCCCTGTCTATTTTCAACCTATCATCTATGCTACTTATTCTCTGTACATTTACCCCCCTCTCCCCATCCTGCTCCCTTAATGACAACCCTCATGTTCTAGTTGTTTGCCTAGTTTGCTCTCATTTTTGTTTTATGTGTGGCCGTCAATAACTGTGAGTTTGCTGTCATTTTTACTGTTCCTTTTTTTGATCTTCTTTTTCGTAGGTAACTCCCTTTAACATTTCATATAATAAGGGCTTGGTGATGATGAGCTTCTTTAACTTGACCTTATCTGAGAAGCACTTTATCTTCGCTTCCATTCTAAGTGATAGCTTTGCTGGATACAGTAATCGTGGATGTAGGTCCTTGCGTTTAATCTTGGGTAATGTAGTTATGATGTGCCTTGGCGTGTTCCTCCTTGGGTCCAGCTTCTTTGGGACTCTCTGAGCTTCCTGGACTTCCTGGAAGTCTATTTCCTTTGCCATACTAGGGAAGTTCTCCTTCATTATTTGTTCAAATAAGTTTTCAATTTTTTGTTCTTCCTCTTCTCCTTCTGGTACCCCTATAATTCGGATGTTGGAACGTTTCAAGGCGTCTGGGAGGTTCCTAAGCCTCTCCTCATTTTTCCAAGTTCTTGTTTCTTCATTCTTTTCTGGTTGGATGTTTCTTTCTTCCTTCTGGTCCACACCATTGATTTGAGTCCCAGTTTCCTTCGCATCACTATTGGTTCCCAGTACATTTTCCTTTGTTTCTCTTAGCATAGGCTTCATTTTTTCATCTGTTTTTCGAATAGATTCAACCAAGTCTGTGAGCATATTGATAACCAGTGCTTTGAACTGTGCATCCGATAGGTTGGCTATCTCTTCCTCACGTAGTTGTATTTTTTCTGGAGCTTTGAAGTGTTCTGTCATTTGGGCCATTTTTTGTTTGTTTTTTTGTCTTGGCGCATCTGTTACTTTAAGGGGCGGAGCCTTAGGTGTTCACCGGGGCGGGGTAACGCTGGTCTCTGCGCTGTGAGGCTGTACGTGGGGGAGGGGCCCAGTGGGAGCAATGGCGCCCGCCTCACTTCTCCGGCTTTCAATCTTTCACTCCAATACCCACAATCAAACTGGACCACTCTGGTGTTGGTTCCCGAGTAAGTGGGCCTGTGCACACTCTAGGCCCCTGTGGGTCTCTCCAACAACCTCTCCTGTGAGGCTGGGAGTCTCTCCTGGTGCCGCCCCAACACCCAGGGGCGTTTTCAGTCAGAGGTTTGAGGCTTTATTTCCCTAAGCTGGAGCCCTGGGTTATGCGGTCTGCTTCGCTCCCCACCATTCGTCCGGTTTATCTGTGGACGAATGTGGTGCCGCGGGGTGCTACCCGCTGCTCTGCCTGCCCCGTTCTCTGCCATTCTGAGTCCAGCCCTCTGGGTTTATCTGTGCAAATGTGGGGCCGCAGGGTCTGCTAGTGCTCAGACTGCCTGTGCCATTTGTCCCACACTCCACCAGTCTCAGTCCCGCCACAGCCACGCGAGTCCTCACCACCCCGGTGCCCGTCTCCGCCCCTCCTACCAGTCTAGATGAATGTTTATTTTCTATTTCCTTGGTGTTGGTCCCCCTTGCTGTTTGATTCTCTGTCAGTTCTGGTTGTGCGAGGAGGCGCAGTGTGTCTACCTACACCGCCATCTTGGTTCTCATCTGTCTTTGCTGTTGTTGATGTGATGTATTATGTTTATTGATTTGCGAATATTGTAACATCCTTGCATCCCTGGGATGAATCCCACTTGGTCATGGTGTATGATCTTTCTAATGTATTGCTGGATGCGATCTGCCAATGTTTTGTTGAGAATTTTAGCTTCTATGTTCAGTAGCGATATTGGCCTGAAGTTTTCTTTCTTCGTTGTGTCTTTATCTCGTTTTGGATTAGGATGATGCTGGCTTCATAAAAAGAGTTCGGGAATCTTCCATCAGTTTGGAATTTTTTGTATAGTCTGTGAAGTATAGGGGTTAGCTCTTCCTTAAATGCTTTGTGGAATTCTCCAGTGAAACCATCTGGTCCAGGGCTTTGTGGGTTGGTATTTTTTTTTATTACTGCTTCAATTTCGTTTGCTGTTATTGGTCTGTTCAGGTTTTCTGCTTCTTCTTCAGTCAGTTTTGGAAGATTATATTTTTCTAGAAATGTGTCCATTTCACCTAGGTTTTCAAATTTCTTGCCATACAGTTCTTCGAAGTAATTTCTTACAGTCCTTTGTATTTGTGTGCTATCAGTTGTAATCTCTCCTCTTTCATTTCTAATTCTGTTTATTTGGATCCTCTCTCCTTTTTTCTTGGTGAGCCTACTTAAAGGCTTCTCGATTTTGTTTATCTTTTCAAAGATCCAGCTCCTGGATTCATTGATCCTTAGAATTGTGCTTTTAGTCTCTATGTCTTTTAACTCTGCTCTGATCGTGGATATTTCCTTCCTTCTGTTTGCTCTGGGCTGTCTTTGTTGTTGTTCCTCCAGTTCTTGTAGGCGTAGGGTTAGGTTGTTTGTTTCAAATGTTCCTATCTTTTTAAGGTAGGCCTGTATTGCTATGAACTTCTCTCTCAGGACTGCCTTTGCTGTGTTCCATAGGTTTGGGGTTGTTGTGAGTTCATTTTCATTTGTTTCCAGAAAGTCTTTTATTTCTTCCCTAATCTCGTTCTTGACCCATTCATGGTTAATAGCATGCTATTCAGTCTCCATGATTTTCAGCGTTTTGGGTTTTTTACTTTTGGGTTGGTTACTAGTTTCTGTCCCTTGTGGTCAGAGAAAATGCTTGATATGATTTCAATTTTTTTGAATTTGTTGAGGCTTGTTTTATGTCTTATCATGTGGTCTATATTTGAAAAAGTTCCATGTACACTTGAAAAGAATGTGTATTTTGCTTCTTTGGTATGAAAAGCTCTATATGTATCAGTTAAGTCCATTTCCTCTAGGGTGTTGGTAAGTGACACAATATCCTTCTTGATATTTTGTTTGGAAGATCTGTCCATCTTTGACAGTGGGGTATTAAAATCCCCTACTATAATTGTGTTGCTGTCAATATCTTTCTTGAAGTCCTCCAGGATTTTCTTTATGTATTTGGGTGCTTCTATGTTGGCTGCATATATATTTACAATGTTTATGTCTTCTTGGTGGATTCTTCCTTTGAGTATTATGAAGTGACCTTCTGGGTCTCTCTTTACGGCCCTTCTTTGGAAGTCTATTTTGTCTGATATGAGTATTGCTACCCCTGCTTTTTTTCCCTGTCCGTTTGCTTGGAAAATTTGTCTCCAGCCCTTCACTTTCAGTCTGTGTACATCTTTTGTCCTGAGGTGGGTCTCTTGTAGGCAGCATATGTGTGGGTCATGTTTTCTTATCCATTCAGCTATTCTATCTCTTTTGATTGAAGCATTTAATCCATTTACATTTAAGGTTATTATCGATATGTAGTTATTCATTGCCATTTTTTCCTACCTGTGTTCCTCTCTCTTTCTCTTTTCCTTCCTTTCCTTATAGCACTCCCTTCAACATGTCTTCCCTGGTTGCTTTGGCGGAAGTGTATTCTTTTAGACTTCTTTTGTCTGGGAAGCTCTTTATTTGGCCTTCTATCTTGATTGAGAGCCTTGCTGGGTAAAGTAGCCTTGGTTGCAGGCCTCTGGTTCTCAGTACTTGGAATATTTTTTGTCATTCTCTTCTGACTTGGAGTGTTTCCATTGACAAGTCAGTTGCTAACCTTATTGGGGCTCCCTTGTATGTTACTTCCTTTTTGTCCCTTGCTGCCTTTAAGATCCTCTCTTTGTCTTGAAATTTTGCCATTTTAATTATGATGTGTCTTGCAGCAGGCGTCTTTGGGTTCCTCTTGCTTGGGACTCTCTGTGTTTCCTGGATTTGGGTGACTTTTTATCTCATCAGATTAGGGAAGATTTCCATCATTACCTTTTCAAACAGGTTTTCTATCCCTTGCTCTTCTTCTTCTCCTTCTGGTATTCCTATCATATGGATATTGTTACATTTCATGTTGTCCTGCATTTCCCTTATTACCTCTTCATTCTTTCTGAGCCTCTTTTCCTTTTCTTGCTCTTTCTGGGTGTTTTTTTCTAATTTGTCCTCCAGCTCACTGATCTGATCCTCTGCTTCATCAAGTCTGCTTTTCATTTCTTCTGCTGTATTCTTCAATTCAGAAATTGTATTCTTCATTTCCTCTTGGCCCTTCTTGATAGTTTCTATTTCCTTTTTCATGTTGATATAGTTTGCAGTGAGTTCATTGTAGTTTCCCTGTAGTTTCTGGTAGTTCTCTTTGAGCTCAGAGAGCTCAGTGAGCTTCCTGATAACCATTGCTTTGAATTCAGTATCTGATGGTTGAGTTGCCTTTTTTTCAGTTAGCATTCTTTCTGAGGCTTCCTCCTTTCCTTTCATTTAGGGATTGCTTCTTTGTCTTCCCATTGTTTGTGAGACTCTTCTTGTTAGCCTCTGCTTCTTAAATTGATCTATTCTGACTCCCTGAGTTTATGGTATGAACTTCTGTGGTAGAATGCCAATGGGATTTAGTGGTGCTGTCTCCTTAATCTCCTGTGCTCACTGGTGTTGAGGTGATGTTTATGGGTGTAATACAGTCTAACTCTGGTCTTTTGAGCACTCCAGGTTTTGTTGTCTCTCCTGTTGGAAAAAGAGAAACCGGGGCAGGGGAGTGCGCGGGGGGGGGGGGGGGTTGGGAAGAAGGGAAGGAGGGAAAAAGGGAATAGAAAAGGAAAGGAAGGAAGTGAGAAGGAATAAAGAAAGATCAGAGGCAAGACAGGAAGGAATTTTAACAAAAATTAAAAGAGAAGGATAAATAAAAGAAGGCAGGAAGAAAGAATAAGAAAGGTAAAGGATGGAAGGAAGAAGGAATAAAAAAAATAAAGAAGGACAGAAAGGAAGAAGGAATTCAGGGGGAAAGGAGGAACGAAAAAAAAAAAAAGTCTTCTGCTGGCTTTAAACCATTCAGGTTAGTTCTGCTGGTCTTCCTGTCTGTGAAACCGGAGGGGTGGTTGGAAGGATTGGTTTCACTTTTCTCCCTTCCTGAGACACACTCTTCACTGTTGTTCAGCCTCCAGTCCAGTTCCTCAGGGTCCCTCTGCTCCCCACTAGGCCTTTATTTCACCAGTTGTGCCCGCCCTGAGTTGCACCAATTATAGGCAGGTCACACGCCCCCTTCTTGCTCTTTGCTGTCTTAGATGCTAGGGGCTTTCGGTGCTGTTATGGGGTAGTTCAGCCCCCTACTGGGTAGAGTCTTTCCGGGAATGCAGTCTCCCCTAGCCCTGCATCTCCCCTCTGCTGTGTGTTCTGCCTTCCTCCTAGAGATCCAGTAGGCCCTGCAGGGCTCTGTGCGCAGGGGCTATGTAGGAGTTGTTCAGAACAGGTACTTTTAGGTGTGGTCCCTGGCAGGCAGACAGGTGTTTGATCAGCGGATCTGCAGCTTTGGGCCTGGGCCTCTCCCTGCCAGTGGTCTCTTGCTCTGGGCCTGAGTCCCGCGGGGCAGGCTGGTGTGCAGTTTTGGAACTGAGTTGCCCGTGGCCAGTCTTTCCGCTGCTTTGGGCCTAAGTCGCGAGTGTAGCTGGCCAGTTAGCCACTTTGGGACTGAGTCCAGCGGCCAGCCGGTCTGTTGTTTGGGCCTGTGCATGGGGTACCTAGCCTCTGCTCCCTGTGCGCACCCACCTGAGGTTTCAGGTGTGGGCGAACCCCCTGGGTCTCAGGTGTGGGTGGCCAGCTGGGGTTTCACTTGTGGGCCCCCAATCCGCTAATCTGGGTGCACGCAACCGGGCTTCAGGTGTGTGCTCCGCTGGTTATCCCGCGTTCACAGTCCAGGGGCTGAGGGGGGAGGGGTGCCAGATACCGCGGCTGCTGTGGAGAGTTTTCTAACTAGCCCCTGATTGCCTCTATTTTCTTTTTCTTTTTGAGAAAGTCTTCCTTTTCAAGCCCCCCTGGTCCAAACAAGTACCTGGCTGCTCACACAGCTCAGCCTGGCTCTCTCCCACGAGTCCTGCAGCAGACCCTGTGCCCGGGCTGGGGCTTCAGCCTCCCTGGTCCCCGTGCAGGTCCCAGGGACCTTATTGTCCTTAAGCATTCTTCTTACTGTCAGATCTTTCAATGTCCTCTATCTTTGGTCTCCGATCTTCATATATGCTGGAATACCAATGGCTTTTCGGTCTGTTCCTCAGATCAGCTAGGTGTTTCACTGGTGTTGAGGGGAAGTGGACTCTGCTCCCACCTATCTCACTGCCATCTTCCTTTACCAAAGTTTTATACGGATGGTATTCTTTATGTCTTTCAACAATTGCTTCCATCTTCTGGTAGTGTTATACTAGAAAGTCACAATGCCAGATCTAGGGCATCTTTTGTTTGCCAGGGAATATTTACTAATGGAAAGCTTGATTTCTCTACACAGTCCCTGTGACACTATTCTCTTATATTTAGATAGAATCATAGAACTTCGTCAAAGCTTTCACTATTTCTATTTGGCTGATTTACCCACTGCCCTTTTGGTTAAAAAATTGAAAAGGTAGAAAGGCTGAGCTCTTGCCAGACCAATTTACTTGAACAGTATTAAGCCAAACTTTTGCTTTTTTCATAGCCACCTTTCCCCTTACTTATTTGTCTTTCTGTCTAGAATTAAATATTAATTTATATTGAAGATATATATAACTTTTTAATGATCCTGAATAGGTAAACAATAAATAGAATGATTTTTGAACACTTTCCATTGGTTCTAATGGTTTGTGGTACAAAATATTATTACATATTCTGTCTCTCCTTATCTATAAAGTCACAAAATCTGTTTTCTATTTAGGTAAAAAAGTAAATCTAGAATATAGTAAGTAGAACATGACCTTAGAATATATTCAAATTTATAAAGCAACTACTTTTCCATATATAAACATTTCATTAAAGTTTTATATGCATAACATTCTTTGTTCTAATGACATTAGACAGCAGAGCTTTCTGTAAATTAGCTCTGAACACTGTATAGTCTATAGAAGTGAGGACAATGGAATTCTAAAAAAAAGGGGAGACTGCCCATAGAAATGGTCTTGACAAAATATCATTGTGACTAAAGGAAATAATCATTGGGTACATGTTTCATCCATTTTGTAAAATTACGGTTCATCGCAGAAGATGTGCAGTGGTAATTCTAAGGCCCAAGCAGAGAAGAATCGAAGCCAATCAAAAGAGAGCCAGCATGAATTGAAAGGATCTCAAGGCCAATCAGAAGAAAATCAACACTCTTCAGAGAGATCTAGAGGCCGTTCACAGAAATCTCGTCATAACCGAAAGAAACCTTGAGGCCAATCAGAGGGATCTCACAGCCACCCACCCAAAAAAAGTCTGATGGCCATTCAGAGAGATCTCATGGCCACTCCGAGAGATCTCGTGGCCACTCTGAGAGATCTCCTGGTCACTCAGAGAGATGTCATGGCCAATCAGGGAGATCTCATGACCAAGCAAGGAGATATCCTGACTAATCAGGGAGATATCGAAGATACTCGCAAGTAGGAAGATTCAAAACTTCACCCAAAATTGAGTATGAATTTGACAGATAAAAACATAATGACTAGTTAATAATTAGTACAACGGGTTAAGTGAATAGATATGTAAAGGCATAATTTATATTTTTTAATTTATTTTCTTGATCAGGTAATTTAAATTTCGTACTTTCAAAGTTTCTAATAATTTACTCTTTTTAACTATAGAGTCACTGTACACCTGGAACTAATATAAAATAATATTGAATATCAACTGTAACTGAAAAATAGAAAAATACTTTAATTACAAAATAAAAAATACATCAAAAATAAACATAACATTACTGAAATATTTATGTATAAAAAATGGCCTCACAATAAACCTTTTTCCAGAACCAAGTTTATGTAGCTATATTTTAATGACTAAATGTGTATTTGTTGTAACAGACATTACATTGAGACAAAAATATTAATAGAATAGTGGTGGTATATACATGGGATCGATATTCTTTCAACATGCTGATGTTCTCCAGCTATCATCGATTTAATGTGCCCTAATTAAGTTGTTCCATCTAGGCCAGCTTTCCCAGGCAGAGCCCTAAGTACCCAGCTTTTCCTACTGAGCCTTCTCCACAATCAAAATATATTGTCTCAAAGTCCCATTCCCTTTGAAGTTTCCAACCTGCTAGGCTATCTAATCTAAAAACCTACTATGATAGGTAGATAATATATAATCTGTGATGATGAATTTCTGTATTTTCCTCCTCTGTCTTCTTCCTAAAGAGTCTTCAGATAATCTTCATTAGACAAATGACATGTGTATCTTTGGGCAGCTGAACTTACCTGCTTTCCTCAAATCAGGCCATAGGGGAGGATGCTACTCTATGCATACATGCAACCCTAACCTTCTAAATATATCTTGAATATGGAGAGTTCCAGCCAAGATGGAGACATAGGTAAAAACGCTTTGCTTCCTCCCACAACCAAAAGGATGATAATAACCAATCTACAATCAGTAAACAAACAGAAGTGCCAGAAAATCAGACTGCATGGAACTCTGACAACCAAGGAATTAAAGAAACAGTCAACCAGAACAACCATACTGGGACCCCCAGACAAAGAAACAGGGCCCGAATGAAAGAACAGAGCAAAACTTCAGAAAGAGAGCTAAGCAATGAGGGGATAGCCAACCTATCTGCTGGAGAGTTTAAAGCCCTACTAATCAAAATGCTCACAGAACTGATTGAGCTTGGTCAAAAAATGAAAGAGCAAATGAAAGATACCCAAAATGAAATAAGGCAAAACATTCAGGGAGCCAACATCGACAGGAAGGAAACCAGGACTCAAATCAATGATTTGGAACAAAAGGAAGAAATAAACATCCAACTGGAACAGAATGAAGAAACAAGAATTTAAAAAAATGAAGAGAGACTTAGGAACCTCTGGGACAACTTTAGACATTCCAGTATCTGAATTATAGCGGTGCCAGAAGGAGAAGAACAAGAACAACACATTGAAAATTTATTTGAACAAATAATGAAGGAAAACTTTCCCAATCTGGTGATGTAAATAGATTTCCAGGAAGTCCAGGAAGCCCAGAGAGTCACAAAGAAGTTGAACCCAAAGAGGAATACAGCAAGGCACATCATTATTAAGCTACCCAAGGTTAAACATCAAGAGAGAATCTTAAAAGCAGCAAGAGGAAAGGAGACAGTTACCTACAAAGGAGTGCCCATAAGGCAATCAACTGATTTCTCAAAAGAAACCTTGCAGGCAAGAAGGGGCTGGAAAGAAGTATTTGAAGTCATGAAAGGCAAGAACCTACATCCAAGATCACTCTATCCAGCAAAGCTATCATTTAGAATGGAAGGGTAGATAAAGTGCTTCCCAGATAAGGTCAAGTTAAAGGAGTTCCTCATCACCAAACCCTTATTATATGAAATGTTAAAGGGAATTATCTAAGAATTTAAAGAAGTTCAAAAACTATGAACAGTAAAATGACAATAAAGTCACAACTATCAACAAAGGAAGCTAAAAGAAAAACAAAAAAGAAAAACAATGAAAACAAAAAGTAAGCAAATAACTAGAACAGGTACAGAATCAGAGAAGTGGACATCACATGGAGGGTTTTCAGTAGGGAGGGGGAAGGGAGGAATAGGGGTAAAAGGTAAAGGGAAGAAGAAGCATAATTTGTAGGCATAAAATAGATGGGGAGAGGTCAAAAATGGGGAGAGGTACAACCCATGGACATGAACTAAGGGGAGGAATGCTGGAGGGTTGAGAGATACAGGGCAGAGGGGGGATAAAATGGGAAAATTGGGGAAACTGTAATAGCATGATCAATAAAATATGCTTAAAAATAAAAAGTAAAGGAAAAACATAAATATATCTTGAATATCTTCTGTCTATACACTGTTGCCTTATAAAACTGTTAGGCTGGGTCTGTCTGCCCTACCAAAAGAACCAGAGAAATTTAACAATGTTTCAAATTATTTGAGTTTTAAAAACCAAAGAACACTTTTACTTATTTATTTTTTTGATACCTGACATGCCTTTATGTTAGGGGTGGGTGATCCACACACGCTGCAAGCTCTGTGTCCCCCTGCAAGTCACCTGTCCCCTTTGTGTTGCACCCCTGTATGGAATCCACCGTGGCCCACTGCATGTTTCTCATCACCCAGCATGGCAGCCAGTGGGATCCCCTACATCCTTAAATACTAGATTATAGACAAAACCAGCAAGGTGCCAACAGAGTTATGCAACAGAGAACAGTTTTGCTTTTCAGTATTTTGCATATTGGAATACCAAGTAAGATTTTATTAGAACTAAGGATTATTCCACTTTAACAAATAATTTGAAAATCACTGAACTCAAGTGTAAAGTGTGTTGGCAAAATTGCTGATAGGTGACTGTGGAGAGTAGAAAGTCAGGAGCCAAATCATGAAGGGCCTATGTGCCCTGCTAGAGTATGGGTACTATATTGAGGGCAGTGCAGAATACTGACTTTAAGGAAGGAAATGACATTGACCAGTTTATTTTAGAAATCCCACTAGCTCAAATCCCTTCTTCCAATAGCCTCCTGTTGAAATCCCTGCCCTTGTTTCCTTATTTCCACAGCTCCTATTGTCATTTCTCCTATTTTGCTTCTCTACCACCTCATTAAGTTCCTGGAATATCTGCTATGATTGCCACTGATTTCCATATAAACAAGACCTCCATTCTAGTGGCATTCTTATTTTTCTTTAGTTCTTGGTGAAGGTTCTGTTAACTAGTGTTGCCAATAGACTGTGAGGTGAGGAGGGTACATGAGGCTCTGTTCCATTCATGAAGTCATTGCTATTAGACACACATTCATATTGAATTCAAGGCTACCTTCAGTAGCATCTTTATTTGTAAACACTAATATGTACTTCCAATGTAAACATGAACTTTCCAATAAGAGAATATTTGATAGGCAGACATTAATTTTGAAGAATATCTCCATCTGTTATTGTACTTTATAGTCTACTGACTCTACAGATGTCTTGGCTATTATATTATTTGTAAGGCTCTTAATACCAAATCCACCTGCAAACTATAACTGTGGTTAGGACTTTATATAAAAACAGCTGAACCAGCAAAAACCAGCTACATATAATTGGATGCACTGAAACCAGTTCAGTTATTGAGTGCTCTAAGCCAATTAACATTTGAATGGAATGTTTTTATTATGCTTTGGTTTGTTTCATTGACTACATGTAGGTGTAACCTATGTTGTCACTTACAAAATAATTACAGGCATAAGGGATTTAAGTTAATTATTGTAAAATATCCTAACTTTCACCTGGATGTCTGATGGGAATAGAAGTGAGACATTCTTTTTTTTTTTTCAAATCTGTACATGTTTATTTTCAATAATTAGGCATAGTGTTAATAAAAACATCAATTTGAAGCAAAGACTGCTTATTTTCACAAACAGTGAAAATATGTGGTACTGTAGTTTTACTATGAAGACTAGAAAATTAAGCAAGAAACACAATGTAAATTCAAGAACGCGTTTTAAAAGAGAATTAGAAAATAAAACTTGGTGACTGAACCTCAGAAGGCCTACTATATTTTATTTCAGGACAATGACCTTAGAATAAGTATCTCTATTTTCTTTTTTTTATTTTTTAGTTGTTGTTCAATTACAGTTGTCCCCATTTCCCCCCATGACTCTCCCCTGCCCTGCCCAACTCCCTCTCCCACATTCAATCCTCCTCCCCAGAAGTGAGACTTTCTAAAATTAAGTTACTAATATAATACAGCTCTTTATCTCAGCTATCTTGAATACAGTCAAGGTCACAAGCCTGTTATGTAAAGATTATAAGGACACCATTTGTGGATTTTATCTATAATTACTATCTTTTCCCTTGATTCAGGCAATTTGTGCGTGGATCCAGGCCACATCTAGATCTTGAGAGTTATCTTCTGGGTCATTACTAGGTACAAGGCTTTGGGGAAGGGATTTGAGTTTCCTGAATCCCCATTACTTTGTTCTGTGAGGAGGGTGGACTACTTGATCTCTAAGGGTCCACTGGCATTGACATTCTTGCATCTATGAAAAGGGGAGAACAACCTGAAACTGAATGTTAGACTGAGAATCAAGCAAACAGAATATTGTCACTGAAAATGTTAATCAGTTTAAAATACAGAAAATAGCCCTGTCTGGTGTGCTTCAGTGGATTGAGAGCCAGCCTGCAATCCTAAGGGTCTCCAGTTTGATTCCCAGTCAGGGCACAGGCCTGGGTTGCAGGCCAGGTCCCCAGTAGGGAGCACATGAGAAGCAACCTCACATTGATGTTTCTGTCCCTCTTTCTCCCTCCCTTCCCCTCTCTCTAAAAATGAATAAATGAAATCTTTCAAAAATAACATAATATACAGAAAATAAGCGGCTTTTACTAAGAAAGGCTTTTTCATGATTTTTTCAACCTTTCCCATCTAGGTATCACTGGAAAGATATCACAGCACATATGAAAACTATAAAGGAGGAGTCGGAAGATGGCGGCAACATAGGTGGGAGCGGAATCCACTTCCCCACAACGCCAGGGAAATACCTAGCTGATCTGAGGAGCAGAGCGAACAGCCAACAGTATTCCAGCATATACGAAGATCAGAGACCAAAGATAGAGGACATTGAAAGATCTGACGGTGCGACAACAAAACATGGAGTGCTGAAAAGACTAGAGTTAGACCGTGTTAAACACATAAACGTCAGCTCAAGACCAGTGAGCACAGGAGAGTAAGGAGACAGCACCACAGAATCCCATTGGCATTCTACCGTAGAAGTTCATATCATAAACCCAGGGATTCAGAACAAAGCAATTTAAGAAACAGAGGCCAACAACAAGAGCCTCACAAACAATGGGAAGACAAAGAAACAATTCCCAAATGAAAGGAAAGGAGGAAGTCTCAGAAAGAATACTAACCGAAAAAGAGGCAAGTCAACTATCAGATACTGAGTTCAAAGCAATGGTCATCAGGAAGCTCACTGAGCTCTCTGAGCTCAAAGAGAACTACCAGAAACTACAGGGAAACTACAATGAACTCACTGCAAACTATATAAACATGAAAAAGGAAATAGAAACTATCAACAAGAGCCAAGAGGAAATGAAGAATACAATTTCTGAATTGAAGAACACAGTAGAAGGAATTAAAAGCAGACTTGATGAAGCAGAGGATCGGATCAGCGAGCTGGAGGATAAAGTAGAAAAAAAAAAACCAGAAGGAGCAAGAAAAGGAAAAGAGGCTCAGAAAGAATGAAGAGGCAATAAGGGAAATGCAAGACAACATGAAACGTAACAATATCTGTATAATAGGAATACCAGAAGGAGAAGAAGAAGAGCAAGGGATAGAAAACCTGTTTGAAAAGGTAATGATGGAAAATTTCCCTAATCTGATGAGAGAAAAAGTCACCCAAATCCAGGAATCACAGAGAGTCCCAAACAACAGGAACCCAAAGAGACCCACTGCAAGACACATCATAATTAAAATGGCAAATTTCCAAGACAAAGAGAGGATCTTAAAGGCAGCAAGGGAGAAACAGGAAGTAACATACAAGGGAGCCCCAATAAGGTTAGCAACTGACTTCTCAATGGAAACGCTCCAAGCCAGAAGAGAATGGCAAAAAATATTCCAAGTAATGAGAACCAGAGGCCTCCAACCAAGACTATTTTACCCAGCAAGGCTCTCAATCAAGATAGAAGACCAAATAAAGAGCTTCCCAGACAAAAGAAGTCTAAAAGAATACAGCTCCACCAAACCAGCTCTGCAAGAGATGCTAAAGGGACTGCTTTAAGGAAAGGAAGGAAAAGAGAAAGACAGAGGAACACAGGTAGGAAATAATGGCAATGAATAACTACCTATCGATAATAACCTTAAACGTAAATGGATTAAATGCTCCAATCAAAAGACATAGAATAGCTGAATGGATAAGAAAACATGACCCACACATATTCTTCCTACAAGAGACCCATCTTACGACAAAAGACTTACACAGACTGAAAGTGAAGGGCTGGAAACAAATTTTCCAAGCAAACGGACAGGAAAAAAAAGCAGGGGTAGCAATACTCATATCAGACAAAATAGACTTCCAAAGAAGGGCCATAAAGAGAGACCCAGAAGGTCACTTCATAATACTCAAAGGAAGAATCCACCAAGAAGACATAAACATTATAAATATATATGCACCCAACATAGGAGCACCCAAATACATAAAGAAAATCTTGGAGGATTTCAAGAAAGATATTGACAGCAACACAATTATAGTAGGGGATTTTAACACCCCACTATCAAAAATGGACAGGTCTTCCAAACAAAAGATCAACAAAGATATTGTGTCACTTAACAATACCCTAGAGGAAATGGACTTAACTGATATATACAGAGCTTTTCATCCCAAAGAAGCAAAATACACATTCTTTTCAAGTGTCCATGGAACATTTTCAAAGATAGACCACATGATAGGACACAAAGCAACCCTCAACAAATTCAAGAAAATTGACGTCATACCAAGCATTTTCTCTGACCACAAGGGTCTGAAACTAGAAACCATCCCCAAGGGTAAAAACCCAAAACACTAAAAATCATGGAGAGTGAATAGCATGCTATTAAACAATGAATGGGTCAAGAACGAGATTAGGGAAGAAATCAAAAACTTCCTGGAAACAAATGAAAACGAACTCACAACAACCCAAAACCTATGGGACACAGCAAAGGCAGTCCTGAGAGGGAAGTTCATAGCAATACAGGCCTACCTTAAGAAGTTAGAAACAGTTCACACAAACAACCTAACCCTACGCCTACAAGAACTGGAGGAACAACAACAAAGACAGCCCAGAGTAAGCAGAAGGAAGAAAATAACCAAGATCAGAGCAGAACTAAATGACATAGAGACTAAAAGCACAATTGTAAGGATCAATGAATCCAGAAGCTGGTTCTTTGAAAAGATAAACAAAATCGACAAGCCTTTAAGTAGGCTTATCAAGAAGAAAAGAGAGAGGATCCAAATAAACAGAATTAGAAATGAAAGAGGAGAGATTACAACTGATACCACAGAAATACAAAGGATCGTAAGAAATTACTATGAAGACCTATATGCTAAGAAATTTGAAAACCTAGATGAAATGGACACATTTCTAGAAAAATATAATCTTCCAAATCTGACTGAAGAAGAAGCAAAAAACCTGAACAGACCAATATCAGCAAAGGAAATTGAAGCAGTCATCAAGAAACTCCCATCACACAAAAGCCCTGGACCAGATGGTTTCACAGGAGATTTCTACAAAGCATTTAAGGAAGAACTAACCCCTATCCTTCACAGACTATTCGAAAAAATCCAAACTGATGGAAGACTCCCAAACTCTTTTTATGAAGCCAACATCATCCTAATCCCAAAACCAGATAAAGACACAACGAAGAAAGAAAACTTCAGGCCAATATCGCTGATGAACATAGACGCTAAAATTCTCAACAAAATATTAGCAAACCGCATCCAGCAATATATTAAAAAGATCATCCACCATGACCAAGTGGGATTCATCCCAGGGATGCAAGGATGGTACAATATTCGCAAATCAATAAACATAATACATCACATCAACAACAGCAAAGACAAAAATCACATGATCATATCAATAGATGCGGAAAAAGCGTTCAATAAGATACAGCACCCATTTCTGATAAAAACACTCAGCAAAGTGGGAATAAAGGGAGCAGTCCTCAACATAATTAAGGCCACATATGAGAGACCTACAGCCAACATCACATTCAATGGACAAAAACTTAGAGCTTTCCCACTAAGATGAGGAACAAGACAAGGATGCCCTCTCTCACCACTCCTATTCAACATAGTATTGGAAGTCCTAGCCACAGCAATCAGACAAGAAAAAGCAATAAAAGGCATCCAAATTGGAAAGGAGGAAATGAAACTGTCACTGTTTGCAGATGACATGATAGTGTACATGGAAAACCCTATAGACTCCACTTAAAAACTACTCGACCTAATAAATGAATTTGGCAAAATAGCTGGATACAGAGTCAATACCCAGAAATCAAAGGCATTCCTGTACACCAACAACGAAACTGCAGAAACAGAAATCAGGAAAAAAATCCCATTCGATATAGCAACAAGAAAAATAAAGTACCTAGGAATAAACCTAACCATGGAGGTAAAAGACCTGTACTCAGAAAACTACACAACACTGAAGAAAGAAATTAAGGAAGATACAAACAAATGGAAGCATGTACCATGTTCATGGATTGGAAGAATTAACATCATGAAAATGGCCATACTACCCAAAGCAATTTATAGATTCAATGCAATCCCTATTAGAGTACCCATGACATATTTCACAGATATAGAACAAACATTGCAGAAATTCATATGGAACCATAAACGACCTCGAATAGCAGCAGCAATTTTGAGAAAGAAGGACAAAGCAGGAGGTATCACAATACCTGATATCAAACTGTATTACAAGGCCACGGTAATCAAAACAGCCTGGTACTGGCATAAAAACAGGCACATAGACCAATGGAACTGAATAGAGAGCCCAGAAATAAACTCAAATCTATACGATCAATTAATATTTGACAAAGGAGGCAGGAGCATAAAATGGAGCAAAAACAGTCTCTTCAACAGATGGTGTTGGGAGATCTGGACAGCTACGTGCAAAAAAATGAAACTCGATCACCAACTTATGCCATACACGAAAATAAACTGAAGATGGATAAAAGACTTAAATATAAGCCGTAACACCATAAAAGTCCTTGAGGAAAACATTGGCAGGAAAATCTCAGACATTCCACGCAGCAACATCCTCACAGACACATCCCCTAAAGCAAGGGACATAAAGGAAAGAATAAACAAATGGGACCTCATCAAAATAAAAAGCTTCGGCAGGGCTAAAGAAAACAGCACCAAATTACAAAGAGAACCAACAATATGGGAAAACATATTTGCCAATGATACCTCAGACAAGGGCCTGATCTCCAAAATATATAAAGAACTCACACGACTCCACTCCAGGAAGACAAACAACCCAATTAAAAAATGGGCAAAGGACTTGAACAGACACTTCTCCAAGGAAGACATACAGAAGGCCCAGAGACATATGAAAAGATACTCAGCATCACTAGCCATCAGAGAGATGCAAATTAAAACCACAATGAGGTATCATCTCACACCAGTCAGAATGGCCAACATAAACAAATCCTCAAACAAATGTTGGAGAGGATGCGGAGAAAAGGGAACCCTTGTGCACTGTTGGTGGGAATGCAGACTGGTGAGGCCACTGTGGAAAACAATATGGAATTTCCTCAGAAAACTAAAAATGGAACTTCCCTTTGACCCAGTAATTCCGCTGCTGGGATTATACCCTAAGAACACTGAAACACCAATCCAAAAGAATCTGTGCACCCCAATGTTCATAGCAGCACAATTTACAATAGCCAAGTACTGGAAGCAACCTAAGTGCCCATCAGCAAAGGAGTGGATCCAAAAACTATGGTATATCTACACAATGGAATTCTACGCAGCAGAGAGAAAGAAGGAGCTTATACCCTTTGCAACAGCATGGATGAAACTGGGAGCATTATGCTAAGTGAAATAAGCCAGGAAGTGAGGGACAAATACCATATGATCTCACCTTTAACTGGAACATAAGCAATAGAAGGAAAAAGCAAACAAAATATAACCAGAGACATTGAAGTTAAGAACAATGTAACAATAGCAAGGGCGGGGGTGGGGGGTGGGCGCGGGGACAGTGGGTAGAGGGGATTACAGGAACTACTATAAAGGACACATGAACAAATCCAAGGGGGAGGGTGGAGAGGGGGGAGGGAAGTGGGTTCACCTGGGGTGGGATGAAGGGATGGGGAGAAAAGGCATACAACTGTAATTAAATAACAATAAAAAAAAAAAAGAAAATTATAAAGGAAGTGAGAGTTACATGTGTACAGATGTCGATACAAGTAAATTTTATTGCTATTAGTAGGTACAACTAAATGTTATTATTAGTCAGCACAACTAAATTATATTGTTATTACTTGGTACAACTAAATTTTATTGTTATTAGTCAGCAGAACTAAACTTTATTATTAGTCAGTACAAATAAATTATGTTGTTATTAGTCAGTAGAAGTAAACTTTATTGTTATTACGGAGGAAATGAAACAAAAATGAATAGCAGGGAGCCTCTGGAATCTGATTCTGAAAAATCCATAACAATTTCTGTAAACAATCCTAATATAGAGCTACAAAACTCATAAATAAAACTGCTCGGTTTGATGTTATGTTTGAGATTTCTGTGTGTCATTTTCTTGTAGTGAGTATAAATGTCTTGATGTTGTATCCTTTCTACTTAAAGCACAGGTGGCAAACATAAGGCCCACAGACTGAATCTGGCCTTCCACCTTGTTTTATCTGGCCCAGTGCCTTGTTTTTACCCAGCAGCAGCACCGAGCTCTTGCACCTAGTTAAGGGGTAGTTACATTTATATAATCCTAAAATTACATTTGGCTCTTTGAAGGCAACCTTGAGGCTGATGTGGCCCCCGGTGAAAATGAGTTTGACAGCCCTGACTTAAAGCATGATAGAATTGTCACCCTGAAGAATTCCGTGCCATGAAGACTTTTCCTCATATTCAATCTTAAGATTAAAACCCTGAGCTCTTTAATAATAATATATACTAGAAAAACTAAGTAAATTTCAGTGTTTTATATGACTTTAGCTTCAATGATGGAGGGCTTGGCCCAGTGATGATTATCAGGAGCATCTGTACGTTCTTTCAGAACTACAGCTGGAAGGGGATGAGTGCTGTTCCACTCGCATTAAAATGGACTTAAACAAAGGCATCTGTGGAGGAGTTAAAAGAGCTGTGGACACAGAAGCAGATTGATAATAACAGCATTTACTGAGTGCCTACTATGCTAGACCCTGTGCTAAGCACTTTGACATTTGTGATTTAATTTAATCCCCAGCAGTCCTGTGAAGTAGGTATGAACATTTCTATATTATAAATGAATAATATGAGCTCAACAGAGTATATTAACTTCCTTGAAGTCAAACAACTAACAATACAGGATGGAGCAAAAGTTGTGAGTACATGAAGTACATAGTTTATTCTTGTATTATTATTTATTAATTATCATATTAGTTTCCATACGAACAGCTATAAACTTACTTTTGTTCCACCCTGTATGATTCAAATTTTGAATAATACATTCAGATTTGATTGGTGTAGCAAAAAAAAAACCTGTGGGGTTTTTACCCTACTATATTTGTCTCTCCACGAATACAAGTAAAGCCAAGGTTAAATTCTTTTTTTTTTTACTTTTATTTATTTTTTAAATTTATTTATTTATTTTTATTCAGTTACAATTGTCTGCATTTTCTCCCCATCCCTCCACCCCACCCCAGTCAGTCCCACCTCCCACCCCCACCTTTACCCTCCCCCTTAGTTTTGTCCTTGTGTCCTTTATAGTAGCTCCCATAGACCCCTCTCCCCACTATCCCCTCCCCACTCCCCTCTGGCTATTGTTACAATGTTCTTAATTTCAATGTCTCTGGTTATATTTTGTTTGCTTTTTTCTTCTATTGAGTATGTTCCAGTTAAAGGTGAGATCATATGGTATTTGTCCCTCACCATCTGGCTTATGTCACTTAGCATAATGCTCTCCAGTTCCATCCATGCTGTTGCAAAGGGTACAAGCTCCTTCTTTCTCTCTGCTGCGTAGAATTCCATTGTGTAAATATACCATGGTTTTTGGATCCACTCGTTTGCTGATGCGCACTTAGGTTGCTTCCAGTACTTGGCTATTGTAAATTGTGCTGCTATGGACATTGGGGTGCACAGGTTCTTTTGGATTGGTGTTTCAGGATTCTTAGGGTATAATCCCAGCAGCGGAATTGCTGGGTCAAAGGGCAGTTCCATTTTTAGTTTTCTGAGGAAATTCCATATTGTTTTCCACAGTGGCCTCACCAGTCTGCATTCCCACCAACAGTGCACTAGGGTTCCCTTTTCTCCGCATCCTCTCCAACATTTGTTTGTGGATTTGTTTATGTTGGCCACTCTGACTGGTGTGAGATGGTACCTCATTGTGGTTTTAATTTGCATCTCTCTGATGGCTAGTGATGATCTTTTCATATGTCTCTGGGCCTTCTGTATGTCTTCCTTGGAGAAGTGTCTGTTCAAGTCCTTTGCCCATTTTTTAATTGGGTTGTTTGTCTTCCTGGAGTAGAGTCATGTGAGTTCTTTATATATTTTGGAGATCAGGCCCTTGTCTGAGATATCATTGGCGAATATGTTTTCCCATACTGTTGGTTCTCTTTGTATTTTAATGCTGTTTTCTTTTTTTTTTCCCACCTCCCTCCCCCACCTCCACCCTCCCCCTTGGTTTTGTCCATGTGTCCTTTATAGTAGTTCCTGTAATCCCCTCTTTCGCCCTGCAGAAGCTTTTTATTTTGATGAGGTCCCATTTGTTTATTCTTTCCTTTATGTCCCTTGCTTTATGGGACGTGTCTGTGAGGATGTTGCTGCAGCCAAGGTTAAATTCTTGAAAAGCCTGCTGTATTAGTTTTCTATTGCTGCTTAAACAAATTACCTCAAACAGCAGCTTAAACAGCACTCACTTATTATTGAAGTTGAATTTATTTTTTAGTTTAAGTATACTTGATGTGAAGTAGAATTTTGAAACCTAGTGTTTCCCTAATACTTTAAGTTTAACCTACAAATTTTATTATTCTGTTTATGAATCCAGTAGATTTAAATGATCGTGTTTAAGGATGGTGGTTTTATAGCTTCTTTAACTATGTTTCTTTAAATATGCTAGTGATTTTTACAAATTTAATGTGTTATGTTTTCTTAAGTTTATAAATAGCCATCCTAAAATTTCAAATTCCTAAACAGAACTTAAAATGTAATAAAGTGTATAAATAGGGTGAATATTAAGTTCTCTTAAATATTTCAAAACTGTCACAAACTCGGCCATATCCTTTTTCAACATTCTGCTTAAAATCACAAGCCTATTACAGGAACTACTATAAAGGACACATGGACAAAATCAAGGGGGAGGGTGGAGGTGGGGGAGGGAGGTGGGTTCAGCTGGGGTGGGGTGGGGGGATGGGGAGAAAAGGCATACAACTGTAATTGAATAACAATAAAAATTTAAAAATTTAAAAAAGAAAAAGAAAAAGAAAAAAATAATAAAATCACAAGCCTAAGGTCATTTACTCAATTACCTGTTTTAAATTGGAATTTCAAGACTAATCTGTAGGCAGTCTGATATATGTGTTAAATGTTAGAAAGTGTGAAATACTAAATTTACACATTCCTAAATTTATCTGAGCCTGATTTACTTCAGTATCTCCTGGTTTAATTAAACCCTTTCTGGGCTAAGAACACTTTGTAACCAAAGAAGTGGTTTTACTCTTAAGAGCCAATGAACCCAGGGACTTGGTTGTTTGGGCTCTTGAACTCTAAGTGCCACCTCCAGTGGGTGGTCTCAGCTCACATCCTCTGGTGCAGTTTATATTTCCTTTCCTCCCATCTCAATTCTCCCTTACCCCTAAACTCCTCCTCCTCCTCCCACATCGAGGTAGCTTCATCACTGGATTAGATTCTACTTATTGCTTGCTTCTTTCAAAGTTCTTTCCTTATCTCCCCATCCTCAAGGCCCTACCTCTTGCTGCTATTTAGCAGCATCCTTTTGGATGGTGTACACATTCACACCGTTGGCTCTGAGATGTTGCATCCAAGGATATGCTAATGACAAGAATCACAGGGAGTCAGAAGGAAGGTTCCTTAGTGGCTACCTTACCTCTTGGTACAGAAATCCCCTGCCACCTCAGTGCTGAGTGCTAGTATCTCTCTGCTGCTTACATCCTTCCAAGGACTGTGAGCTCACCACTTTTTTTTCTTAAATTATGGTAAGTATACATAACATAAATTTTACCATTTTAGCCACTTAGGTGTGCCATTCAGTCACATTAACTATATTCACATTATTGTGCAACCATTGCCACCATCTATCTCCAGAACTCCTTTCATTTCCCTAAACTCAAACTCTGTACCCATTAAACAACACCCCATGCCCCTAGCCCCCAGCCTCTGGAAACCACCATTCTATTGTCTGCCTCTATGAATTTGATTACTCTAGGTACCTCTTATGAGTGGAATCACAGTCTTTGTCCTTTTGTGTCTGGCTTATTTCCCTTAGCATGATGTCCTCAGGATTTGTCCTTATTGTTGCATTTATGGGAATTCCCTTTACCACTTGTTTTTAAGTGTTCTTTGTTTTATTAAGCTGGGAACCATGTTAGGGCAGGTGGTCACAAAGGAAGCATTTCTGACTATCTGCAGACCTGCCTCTGGGAGCAGAAAACAAAGGAGAGTGTGTTGGGGTTTATATGGACCCAGAGGACCAGGGCTAATGAAACAGTATGTAGATTTCTGAAAATAATGGTCCTTAGTTGTCCATAGCTGTGCCTCTGGCTGAGGTCAGCACCACCAGAGGGGAGGGGTCCCAGCTCACTTGCTCTGACATTCTCTCCCTGGCGTATCCTCTGGGGAAAATGCCACTTCTATTTTCATTCAGTGTATTAGTTCCCTAGGGCTGCCATCTGTAGTTCAGATGTCCAGGCTTGCTTGGCTGGTTTTTTTACCTAGGTTCTTATGGAGTTGAAATCAAGGTGTTGGCTCTGGTCCATGCTCTTATCTGGACACTCTGAGAAAGAAGCTTCCAAGCCCATTCTAGTTATTGGGAAAATTAAGTTCTTTGAGTTTGTGGGAATGAGGTGCCTGTTTCCTCGCTGGCTGCTAGAGGCAGTCTGAATTCCCTTTCCTGCAGCCTCCTTCATCTGCAAACAGCAGCATCATGTCCTGAGGAAACTCTTTGTGGGGCATTTTTAGAATTCTGCCTACCACATCTACAGTGTTACACTTACTTTCTTTTAAATTCAAAATGTAATATATGTGCTCAATAAATCAAAAAGCTTGTAAAAAATTCTGTGGTATGTTGTCAGAGAAAATAAAGAAAAGGAAAGAGAAAGTATGACTATAAGTTAATTTGGAAACCAATATTTAATTACTCAGAGCACTGTCTCTTATTTTCCAAATCAACCAGGAAAAAAAATACCCAACTTATTTAAAACCACTGACTACAGCAACATTACTGACAATATCAAGTAATCACTCAGCATTTGGGCTTTTGTTATTATTTTTCTCTGAGAGAGTTGAAACTGGAGGGCAACTGAGTCCAGGGCTCCTGCTACTTGTCACCTCTCAGCCAAAAAGCAGAGACAGGGATTAGATTAGAATTGTGCTTTTATTACTGTCAGAGGATAGCAGTCTGAGAAAGTGACAGGTAAAAACCCTGACATCCACCTCACTTTCAGCTTTGAGAAGCAAGTTTATATAAGGGAAACATGGGAATTTGGAAGGAGAAAATTTGTAGGGGGTACACAGACATGCTGTTTCTCTTGGGAGTCAGGGGTGTTCTAGCTGAAAGGGGAGTCCGCAGCTTCTTCCCAAGCTGACTCCCTTTGTTCCCAGTGTTATCTCTGTTTGTGTTAGCATTCCTCTCTTCTCTAGACACCTGCAGTTTATGACCAGCGAGGCTATGTATTCTCTGGTTAGGGAGGAGAGGTATAAACCATTTGCTCTCAAGTGTCCTTGGCTAGGGGAAATAAGGTCTTGCGATTCACCAGCTGCTTGTACGTTGCTCAAACTGTTTGGCCTTGTTTGATTTCCTTGTCTCAGTTTCCTTATTCTACTTGCCCAGGAATTTTCCTAGCTTCTTACTATCATGTTTCAGAGTGTCACTACATACCGTGTTCTGAATATTTGTGTGTCCCCCAAATTCATGTTGAAATTCTAATGCCCAATGTGTTAGGAGGTAGGACTTTGGGAGGTGACTAGGTCATAAGGGTGGAGCCCATGGGATGAATGGTTTTATGAGACCTTAAAGAGCTCCCTTGCCCCTCCTACCATATGAGGACACAGCCAGATGCTAGCATTCTGCAGTTAGGAAGAGGGTGTTGTATAGTGCAAGATCAGAGCAGACATTTTGGACACCATTGACAATCCAATATAGAGTCACTGTCAGCCACAACAGTTATGTCGAGTGCTATGTGAAGAGTGAGATAATGGGGTATAATGGGAATGCCCTTAGGAAGGGCCCAGAATAGCCAAAACCACAAGTCTGGACATTTGGGTAAGGACTCCATCTGGACACTGGTGTATATGAGTGGGACCTGTATCCCTTGTAGGCCATAACAAGTCAGAGCTCTGATTACCCAATATTCCAGTTTGGCTGTACCATGGGGCTCGTTTGGAGCCCTGCTGGACTCCTACTCCACTGGATGCATGCCACCACTGTGGCTGCCTGGCACAAAACACACTCATTTATGGATGCTGCCAGTGACCCGGTCTTTGCACCATATGCTCGCTCTTTCTCCTTCTATTATGTAAGCTCCTGCTCTCTGAGTGTAACTTACATGTAACTCTTGGCTTATTGGGGAGTTCTCCCCTGATAAACCTTGTATTGCGGAAAGTCACAAATGTGTGTGAGTGACTCCTTTCAGAGATGTTTCCTTGTTCATGACCAGTATCCATCAGAACCTTACCTTGCTGGAACCTTGATCTTTGATTTCCCAGCCTCCAGAACTGTGACAAATAAGTTTCTGTTGTTTATAAACCACCCAGTCTATAGTATTTTGTTATTGTACCCCAAATGGACTAAAACACTATATGTGGTAAACATTTTTGCTTCAACTATTTAGCCATCCATTTTTTAAAATTATGTACTGTTTATTTACATTAAGAGCTGTTATATTAAGGCAAAGCAAGAACCAGATACACTAGTTGTCATTCAGGAGGCTCTATACAGATGATACCCTTGCAATGTAGCTGATGAAAATTTTGGTTCCATGCTGTTCTTTGTATTAATTCCTATGTATCCATGTGCTCTATCTACTTTTTTTGTAACAACTTTATTGATGTATAACTTTATACTATAAAGTTCACCCATTTAAAATATACAAGTCAATGGCTTTTAGTATATTGACAGAGTTGTATCACCATCACCACAATCTAACCTAATTTCAGAACATTTTCATTATCCCCAAAAGAAACTCTTGGTACCCATTGACAGTCAGTCCCCATCGACTCCCTTTCTTCCCTCCCCCTGTTCCCCAGTCCAAGGCAACCATTAATCCATTTTCTTTGTATATGGAGGCTCTGGCTATTTTGTTTCAAAGTACCTACAGGTATGACCATACTTAATAGTAAAACTGCTTTGTCATTTAAACACTAAAACAACTCATCTAGTGATTTTGAAGTGACAATATAAAAAAAGCTAGATTAATACATGCATGTGATCTTGAATGCTATGCAAACATGCCTCGATTCAGTACTTGGCGTGTCAATATTAAAGGGAAACTTGAAGATTCTTGAATGTACTTTCTTCATTTTATAGCTGGTGGTAATGAGACCTTGAGAAATTAAATTGAATCACCTAATGTTGCTCATCTAATTAGTGCCTGTTGAATATATTTTTATTAAATGTTGTCCTTAATTGACAAATACATGAAATGTGAGTTAAAGCTTTCCTGGTAAAGACAACTAAGAATTCTCTGCACCAGTCCAAAGGAATATACATGAAATTCAATTTTCAAGAAATAGGTAACCAGGTAAGTGTAATAGAATTGCTCGACAAGCTTGTTCATGAAATGGTAAAGGATTCATGCCAAAGGGGGGTAGGATCGAGGGTGGGAGGTGGGGATGGGTGGGGTGGTGTGGAGGGAGTGTTAGGAGGAAAATGAAGACAACTGTACTTGAACAACTGTACTTGAAGGAGGCTTCCTTTTTCTCCACAACCTCTCCAACACTTTTTATCATTTGCCTTTTTGATGATAGCTATTCTGAGAGGTGTGAGGTGGCATCTCATTATATTTTCATTTGCATTTCCCTAATAGTGATGTTGAACATCTTTTCATATATCTATTGGCCATTTGTATGTCTTCTTGGGAGAGGTAAGGTTATATTTTATGAATAGGAAAAAATGTGGTAAACCAGAGTCAATGAACTTCAAGTGAAACATGGATTTAGCTCAGTCTACTGTATGTTTATATCTGTGAGGGCCTCAATGAGGTTCTCACTTGCCAAGAAGACAGTTATGTTGCCCTGGCTGGTGTGGCTCAGTGGACTGAGCTCCAGCCTGCAAACCAAAGGGTTGTTAGTTTGATTCCCATTTGGGGCACATACCTGGGTTGTGGACCAGGTCCCCATTGAGGGGTGTGAGGAAGGCAACCACACATTGATGTTTTCCTCTCTTTCTCCTTCCCTTCTCTCTAAAAAATAAATAAATAAAATCTTAAATAAAGAAGAAGACAGCTATGTTTGCCAGCCTACATACTAAAGCAAATAAATATACTGCATATATTTATTTAAAAAAAAATTAAAGCAAGAGTTGAAACCAAAAGAATTATCTGCCAATCTTCAGTTAGAATCAAGTTAAGTTAACCATAGCATAATCTGATTAATTGGATTCTGCATAAAGGTGTATAACCCTTAAGCAGAAAACAGGAAATATATACCAGTAGTAATCAATGTAGTACTGTGTAATAGATATAGATTATCTGCACCTCAGAACAGTATTAATCTGGTTTCTGATATAGATTTTGGGATGGTGTTCAAAGGGTATTTCTTGAAGATGGAGAAAGAAACTCTGGCTCAGTGGTAGTCTACATAAGGATGAAACTGGAAGTCTTTGAGGTCTCCAATGTAGATATTCCAGCTGGTTGTAGACTAATAACACCAATTGAAAGTCACTTAGCCCTAAGGGTGTCTTCACAAGGCAGATTACCAAATCTCTGGACATAAGACATTTAATTTCCACTCCATAGAAGTAAGCCTGACTTTCTCTCTTCCCACTGTGGAAGCTTACCCACTGACTCTGTGGGGTATTAGTATGCTTTCTTCCCTACATCTTCAGTTAAAGCCCTTTAATGCCACTATTTAGCATGTACAAACCAAAAGATGGTCTTAGTGAGACCATAGATTAGACAAACTACTTCATGCTTCTAGGGTCACAGAGAAGAACTCTATGCAGTTTCTTCAACTTCACAGTCTCTTCCTGTCACTTACAGTCTTCTCCTGTCTGCTCTTAGTAACCAAGATTCATTAGTATTTTATAAGATGGTTAACCAAACCCCCTCTGAGCTCATAGGTTTTCTCTCCTTCATAGACTAAGCTTTCACTCAATGAGAGATTCCCTAAGCCAGCGATTTCCAACCTGTATGCTGCGAGAATTTTTAAAACAGGCAATACTTGACTGTTTAGTCAGAGACACTGGCCTCTTTTCCCTTAGATTGTCAAATAAAAACAATGAAAACAGCCAACATAACAGTAGCCATCCAGTATGAATAAATCAAAATTATACCTATTTTTTGTCAGATCAGCAAAATAAATATATATTTTGGTGTGCCGCAGAATTTTAGTAATTTATGTGTAACATGAGATGAAAAAGATTGAAAATCGCCACTCTAAGCTGAAAAAGCCAGGATGAATTGTAATTCTGAAGACCAAAATGTCTTTTCTTTTTAAAGGTTTGCTGTTAAAAGGGATATTGTAGTCAATTTTATTCAAGAGCATATATATACTTTTAATACCTAACTTTTTACTGCTTTCGTTAATATAGTTTTCCTTATGTAAGATTTGATGTAAGTAGTCTGTCAAAACTATGTGTTTACATAAAATAAAAAATGTTTAGCTGTGCTTTTATAAAAGAACAGAAAAGCGAGTAAGAAGGAAGGTGATTTAGAATGAGAGATTTTAGGAAAACCCCTATGTTTTTAGAATTAAATGTCTTTTCAACATTAGAGACTTTGTTTCTTTTGTTTAATTTGCTCTTTGAGCTCTAGAAGCTACATGTGAATCCTAAGTAGACTCTATTTCAAGAGTAGAGCAAGGTAATTGGTAAGTATCCTTATGACTGAATATTCTGTGCCTCAAAAGTCAGTAAGATTGAATTCTACTCTGATTATTAAAATGTTGATTTGTATTCAAGGTTTTATATTATTTCTAGGAACTTATGCTTTTACTTTTGATATAAATTTATAAGATTTTTAAAACTCTTCTACTGTAATTTTCTGTGAACACATTAAGTTAATAAACTTTAAATAGAAATATGACATTTTTCCTGTTCATTCATACTTGGGGTCCAAAGTAATAGTGCTCTTAATACAGACAGATTATTAAAGTATAATTTAAACCTGAATTTTGTCCAATTAAGCCTGTTGTGCATAGCACCCTAAACATACTGGTTTCTAATTATTTGCTACTTTGATGTAAAGCTGGTGGTTTTAGCCTAATTTAATAAATTTTGTCTACACATTTAATAGTCGTTTGTGCAAGACAAATGAAATACAGTATAGAAATATAGGAAAAATTGGATTGTAGCCTGGCTCATTTATACCATTGCTTTCTAAATCAAATTAACAGATAGTAAAGACTCTCTTACTAAAAACATTGTGTTGAGAAGTGAAATAATCATCAATTTGATTTAAGTTCTGTATACTTTGCTGTAGCTTTGCTGTAAAGTTGTAATCTTAAATACAGAGAATGACAATGTGCATGAAGCTTCATAAAGTAATTTGTATAAAGTGATTTGGAGACAGACTGTTTCTTCTGATTGCAAAAACAATACATATTCATTGAAGAAATTTTAGAAAAAATGAAAATGCCAAAAAGTCAATACATGTAACAGCTATGATAATCTACCTTCATAGGTATCTTCTTGACACTGAGATTTTTTTCCACAGCAAAGCTTTCCACAGTATTTTTCCAATACCCATTGAAAGATACTTAGGCTGTTTGAATTTTCATAAATTAAGCCTGTGATTGTAATTGTACCCAAGTTCATATGCTTAGTGTGCAGTAAGGTCAATCACTAAAGCATCAAGTACGTAACAAGGAAAGAATTTATTTCAAGAGGCAGCCAAATGATAAGATGGGGAGAAAGCCCAAATTTATATCCCTGAGGGGGTAAAGACCAGGGGCTTTAAGGGATTTAAAAGAGAACTTTACGTGCAAAGTGAGAGGAACTAAGTGATTCTAAATCTTGATAAAAGGGGGTTAATGCTTTGGGGTGGAAGACAGGATTCTTTCATCAATTCTTCTGCATTGCCATGGTATCTAAGGAGTCTTTCCCCCATGTTATCCCTAGGTTCTTTTGGACCCCTGATTCCTGCAAAACAACTAAACTAACATCTTACGACTCTATCATTAGTAAAATCACTATTTTTATATCATTCTAGTTTTGTTTTGTTATCTATCCTTATATTGTTGGGAACTGGCTATTGCTTACAAAAGCAGAAATTTGACCAAGATTTCATTTCTAGGAACCATAAAGATTGACTACCATTAATACTCAAGCTTCTACATTTCTATCCTTACCTTTAAATTTCATCCTTTTTAGTTTAGCTGTGGCTTCCACCCCCACTGCCTTTTGTTCATTCCTTATTTTTAAAGGATATGGGTGATTACCGTTCTTGTTACTTCCTGCTGGAAAGGGGCAAAAATCTAGATTAGAGGAATGAAACTGCTTAGCACTTATTTGAAAAATTCCTTAGTACCTGGTTAAATGTGGACATTCTGCATTACCATAACACTTGTCCCTTCCTTGACAGTTTTGGTTTTAGCTCTGGAGATGAAATGTTTACAAACATAAAGCCTTTAAAAGTTAGGGGACATAATATGATAAAGATCATGATTAAAGTGCATCCTTGCACCCTATCTGGTGTGGCTCAGTGGAATGAGTGCTGACCTGCGAACCAAAGGCTTGCTGGTTCGATTCCCAATCAGGGTACGTGCCTGGGTTGAGGGCCAGGTCCCCAGTAGGGAGTGCATGAGAAGCAACTGCACATTGATGTTTCTCTCCTTCCTTTTCCCCCTCCCTTCCCCCCCACTAAAAGTAAATAAATAAATAAATAAATATTTTTTAAAAAATGCATCCTTGCAATAATCCATGAAAGAGTTCCCCCATTGCAGAAGGTAACCAGGAAAAAAGATCATAATGGGTCTTCTTTTCTCACATCCTGTAACCAGATACCTTCTGGATAATTGTGTCTATTCAAGTTTCAACTTCTCTGGAGGTATTAATATAGGTGCAGCATGTTGTATTAGCCATTGCACATACAGCCCCTTGTTTTGCCAATAAGTAATCAATACTTATTAGGAGAAGGTCAATACTATTGTCCTGAAACACCTGGGCTAGCAAGTTCAAGGATGTTTGCTGGGCAGCAAGGCTCTTGGCAGTATCTTCAATAATTGGCCCAGTAGTGGAAGAAAAGTTGTGAATCATGTCTCTATTGACATAGATTCCTGTACTTGGTAGGAAAATGCTGAGAATACTTGGTCCTATGTCGTCCTCATATCCAACTAACATTTCTTTCTTAATTCTAAGGGCTGTTCAGGGGAAGAGAGATGATACTTTCTGTGTTGTGCAGAGAAAGAGATGTTATAAAGTGTCTCAGTAGACATGAGCCTTCACATTGCCAGTTATCTAAACAGCGATGTGCCCAGCCCCATATCAGATGTTTCTCCCTACACCACAAATAAAGATGTAACCTGGGAGAGCACAGTTATTCCTCCAAGAGTAGATTCATTGTTTTCCCCACTTTTAGGGTGCTTAGAAATGACATTGTCAAACCATGGATGAAAATTACAAACTTTCCAAAGTCTGTTTACATGATATCCAGCTTGTTGGACTTTCTGACATAGATTGATGTCATTTTTTGTTGTAACACATTTATCATTTTGAGTGTGAACATCTGTTAATTAGGTAGGTGAGGAGGGATTATGGAGGGTCCATAGATAATTGTCCTGCAACAGAGAGCAGTTCACATCAGTTAAAACCAAGTATGGGTATATCCTTGAAGGTTAATTGTACTTGTAGGTAAAATTTAAGGGGTGGGGGAAGATTTTAATAAGTTATAGTATCTGGTACAGCATTAAAATTAGTTACTGGGAGTACTAACAGTGTCTATTGATCTTGAATTGTTTGTGGAATCATATGACAAATTCAACAATCACTCAAATTTCCACCATTGGCTATACTTTGAGATAACTTGTCTGAACGTTTTTCCTTTCAAGCTCGCAAACTGCAGACACTTAACATAGTAAGGGAAAAGTTAAAACAAGCACTCTATAACTTTGTAACATAAGTACAAAGAAAATGATTCAATCCCTGATACTAAAACTGGATGGATATCCAATGAGCAGAGAGGAGACAATTAGATTATAAGAAAAAGAAAATTAGAAAACTAAAAGCAAAAGCAAGGTATAAAATTATAAACCCACAACAATCATGCATTGGCCTCTATTGTTTTAAGTCTATTAGGAGCTCACTAGTCCAGTTGGGGTCTTTCTGGAGTCTATTTTCTATTGGAGAATATGATGGTGTTTACTTCACTCAGGTGTGGTGAATCCATGGTTGACTCCTTGAAGTTTCACAGAAGAATGGGTGACCAGCCCTGGCCAGGCATCTCTGTTGGTTGGAGCAATCAATCTCTCTTTTATAGGAGACCATTCTGTGTGGTGTGGGAAATGTAGCCCAGCTCCCACTCGGAAAGGCCAGTGGAAAGCAAGGTCCAACACACAGGACCCACCCCCATGGATAGGTTCTCCAGTGGGGAATCAGGCCTGCATTGTACCTAGGCTGCTTTGAGACTTGCTTTTTGCTAAAACTCCCTCACCCTGAATTGAGACAGCAAATGTTTACTGCATATCTTTAAAGTAACTTTCTAAAATCTATGCTAAACCTCTCAAGGAACGGTGTAACCAGTTCAACCACTTTTCCCTTTACATTTGCAAATATCCTTCTTTTTTGATATAATTAGCAACATCCTCTCCTTTGTTTTCTGTAAAATGTAACCACCTAAAGGGAACCTGTGCATAGTAAATGAGGACCATCCTCAATGTAATGTACCCAGAAAAGAAATAAAAGCCTGTCCAGGCAAGGGATGGGGCCGGCCCTCTCTTTCACTGAGAGAACGGCCACATCATCCCTTTTCCTCCACAGGATTTCTGCAGTCTGTGTGAATTTGTCTCATCTCATCCATAATGCCGCAGACACTGCAGGCCGGTGTCCACATCTCTCTCTCTCTCTCTCTCTCTCTCTCTCTCTCTCTCTCTCTCTCTATCTATCTCTATCTCTATCCCTATCTCTATCTCTCCCCTTTCTCCTTCCCTCTCCATTCCTCTCTCTCTAAAATAAATAAACATATCCTCAGGTGAGGATTAAAAAACAAAAATGGGTAACTAGCAGCACCTTGTATGGTCCCATCCAGTGGGGCTATAGTTGGTCCTTGGGGTGATGATTTTTCCGGGATTTCAATAGTAATGGATCTCCTGGACTGAAGTGGTATGAAGGCGTGTGTCTGTTGGATACAGTAACCTATTGCAAGTAAACTTATGCATAGCAGTTAAAGTGTTTCCTAATGATTGAATGAGGGGAACCCCATCCCGTGGAATTCTCCCAGTGACGGATGAAATAAGTCATCCCAGACACAATCTGTCTGGTGGGAAAGAGGGTGATGATTCCCTCTAGTGGAGAACGCCCCGAGCCCTTCTCCAAAACGGCTTTTATTGGGATCGGTATGTGCAGGGGTATACAGCAGGCATGCATATCTCATCGATCAATGTCCAAAGGCTATAGTTATAGAAAACAGATATTATCTATAGATAACAATTGAAGAAACACAGAGATCTGCCTCAGGTCAGGGTCTGTTAGATATGCTGTTTCCAGGTGGTTGTTAAGGCATGTTTCGTGAGATAATGAGTTCACTCCTTATGCTTTGAGCTTAAACATCTCGTTTATATCAACATGGCTATAGAAAGCAAAGCAAGCTTCAAAGGATACAACATATTCTTCAGGCCTGATTTTCCATGGGAACCCTCAGTGTTAGTATTGGGTCATGCCTGCCTCCTGCATTCTCGGCTTTCTGATCAAGTCTTACAGGCCTCTTTCAAGGCCTTGCTTGTGTGGGGCTACAGCCTCTGATACTACACAAAGTGGTCCCCAACAATTGAACATATCTAATAGTATCTGATTATTTAATATATATCCCATCTGTATCTCTTGACTTACCTGAGGAATATAGGAAGAGGCTTTGATATAACCTTTTGTATGGGCTTAAACCAAGCCTACTGCTAGGGGCCACCCTTATTCTCAACAGTACAGTGGGTAAGGCTTTATCCAAAGTTAAATTTGTCTTGGCAAATTTTAGCTAAAGTCTTTTTTAAAGTATGATCCTTTTCTTTTTTCAGTTGCTCCAGTCAATTGTGGTCTCCATAAAGTATGTAATTTCTAATGGATATTTAAAATCTTAGATATGTCCTAAGTTCCTTTTGTTATTAAAGCTGCTCCATTATCATTTTGAATGGTTAAAGGCAATCCAAACCTAGGAATAATGTCCTTTAAGGGGGCTTTAATTACTTCAATCTGCCACTCTTCCCCTGGTTCCACACCCCTGAGTTGAACACCTGTTGGGGGTGAAGGTCCTAGTTTTGTATTATTTCTAGCACACATGGTACATCTCTGTATTATTTTCTGTAGAATTCTTTACATACTTGTCTTATAATAACCTTTTGTATCCATTGGAGAGTGGTGCCTTGTCCATAATGTGTACTTTGATGGATATGACTAATAATATTTTCCATGAGTTGTTCAGGGATGAGAATTATTCCCTCCTCTTTAGATATCCACCGAGTTTTAGTATCAGGCTTTTGATTAAATCCCCATTCTTGGGCTTTCTTTAAATCTTCAAGAGAATATTGTGATGGTATTTTTTCAAATGTACTTCAGGAATTAGAGCCATTATAAGGGGCTTTGGGGGGTTTTATTCTTGGCTTCTAGTTTGGCAGCCTGATCAGCCCAAGTATTCCCTTTGTGATTGTACACTGACTTCTGATGCTCTGGGTAGTGAATTATTGACAGTTCTTTTGGTTTAAGTATAGCTTCTAATAAATATAATAATTTGGGGAAATGTTTAATCTCTTTATTGCCTGCAGTTAATAGTCCTTTTTCTTTCCAAATGGCTCCATGTTCATGAGCCACAAAAAAAGCATATTTACAGTTGGTGTATATGTTTACTTTTTTATCCTTACCTAAGTAAAGGGCTCTGCTAAGAACTATGAGTTCAGCTTTCTGGGCAGGAGTACCTGGTGGAAGGGCCTCTGCTTCCAATATTTCCTGACGGGTGACCAGAGTATATCCAGTTCTTCATTGTCCTTGATCCATAAAGCCACTACCATCCATGAACATCTCCAAATTGGGGTCTGTCAAAGACTGGCTAATTAAATCAGGTGTGCTAGAGCACACTTGTTCAATAATGTGAATACAGTCATATATAGGAGGTTCCAAATTAACAGATAACTGAGGCAGGGTTTAAGGTAGAAACCAGCTTTCGAAGTTTCGTTAGGTTGTCCAATAGAATGGCTTGATCTTTACCTTGTTGACCTGTTGTTAACCAGTAACCCCCTTTTTTCTAATAAGCGGAGTCCACAACGCATGGTGTACACTGTGGTTAGTTGACCCAGGGTGAACTTTTCAGCTTCCTGTATTAAGTTGCAAGTAGCAGCAACCACCCTCAAACATGTTGGCCATCCTTTGGTTATTATATCTGTCTAGAAAAGTATGCTACTGGGCACTTGATGTTTCCCAGAGTCTGGGTTAAAACTCCAAAACTGATGCCTTGCTTTCATGTACAAACAAGTCAAAAATGCTTTCTTATATCTGATGGTCCCTGAGCCAGGGTGGTAAGCAACTTTTACTTGATAGTTTGGAAGAGTTTATGGCATTTTGCAGTCCAGCCCAAAGATTCCCTTGTCTTTCCATTTAAGAGCTTCATAGAGGAGTTTGGCTATCAGGCCAAAGTTTGGAATCCAAATTTGGTAAAATTCAGCCTTCCCCCCTAGTCCCCACAGCTGCATTTTAGTCTTAGGTATCACTACTCTGACTAATGTCTCCTATCAGGAAGCAGGTCTCTTAGTCCTTTAGAAAGCTCAAAACCCAAATATTTAACAGATGGCTGAGAAATCTGGGCTTTCTTCTTAAAGACTTTATTGCTTCATCCCACCGGGAAATCTAAAGTCACAATTGTGTTTTGATCAGAAAATTCCTTTGTTTTGCTGGCAATCAAAATATCATCTACATACTGGAATAGAATCTTGTCTTCCAATAGGAGATGGAACAGGACATTCATGCATATACAAGAAGCTATGTTTTTAATAACTGGGCCTGCCTCATTTGACAAAGTGTTGAAGAAATTATTTCTTTAGAGTTTCTCCAGAAACTTGTTACTGATACAGTCTTTTCTGATATCTCAGACAGACAAGTGTTCAAAACCGAATATGTAGCCCCTGTACCTATTAGAAAATCCATGTTTGTACCCCATTGTCATGGCTACTTGGGGTTCCTTGTGGGAAATCACAACAGGTCTTTCAAGGTTCAAAGGAGCCCCTGGGTCTTTTCATTCTTGATTTCTACCAGCTACTTCTGGCATTTCGTAAGTAGCCTGGTGTTTGGCTCCCTTGTATGTCATAGTAAGTTTGGGACATTACTTCCTCTAATGGCCTTTCTTCTTGCAATAGATACATTGACAAGGTCCCAAAGGAGGACATCTTTTTTGCTCTGGAAGATTAGGATTTCTTACCTGGGTGTTGCCTTTTCCTTATTGAGGACCTCATTTCAATCTCAAACCTTCATGGGTCAAGGTAGCTGTCAGTAGGGTAACCTGCTACTTCATTTTTTGTTGTTCTTTTTTCTCTTGAATTTGAGCCCTGATATTGAATACTTCAAAAGCAATATCAACTAACTGCGACATAAGCATTCATGCCTAGAGCATCCTCTAGTTTCTGTATCTTCCTTAGTATATTAGGTTCACCCTGCCCAATGAGTGTCACATTAACAATGTTTTAATTTTCTAGTGCTTCTGGATCAACATCAGTATATCCATAATTTGCCTCAAAATTTTTCTCCAAGGAATTCTGAGGGGTCCTCCATAGGTTTTTGTTTTGCCTCCTGAACCTTATTAAGACTCTTTTTTTTGGGTACTTCTCTCTTTAGTCTGGCCAAGCCACCTCTGTCTCTGTGGTTGACATTTTAACTAGTATCCACTGTGGGCACTGCCTGGACAGTGTCTTCTCTTAATGGACTATTGGAAGTCTTTGAGTATACTTGGTCAGCTTTCTGTAGCTTTTTCCAATACCATCAGATGCTTCTCAAAAGTAAGAAGAGTGTTAAGTAAATTCTGTACATCAGTCCAAGAGGGATTGTATGCAGCAAATATGGAAGAAAATATGTCTTCTGTTTACTATGTATCAGCTCAAAATGTAGGCCTATTATTTTTCCAATTAAACAAGTCTGATGTTAAAAAAAAAAGTATGAATCCAAATCATGACCACTGGTTGTCTGCCAGTATCTAAGCCTACAATTTGGATTTGTCTTCATGATAATTGTCCTGCTGGGTTTTGGGTGATTCCCTGGCCAAATCACGAATTCAGCAAGGTGTGGAAGAGGGAAGGCATTCCTACCTCTTGTTCCCCAGGCATTTTGGGATCTTGTGGATCTGGTGGGTTCAGCAGACTCTCAAGCTCCTGAAGTTGTGGGGGCTACTGTTGTGGAATAACCACTACAGCCTACCGTGGCAGAGGTGCTATTGGGGAATTTAATTCAGTAATTAGCAAATCATCCTCCTTTTTTTGGCCTGAATGAGGTAACACAAGTTTCTGAGAGTTCCCTGTCTATTGGGTAAAATTTTATATCTTTTCTGAGCTGGCTCATTTTGGTACAACATAAAAGATTGTACAAAGTTTCATCTCATTTACTTTCCCTTTTAAAAAACAAGTTCAATTATAAAATGATGTCAATTTATGGATCCATTAATGGGCCTCATTTTCTGCAGCCCAAAGGATATTGTGGCCAGTATTACTGTATAAATTTATTCTTTTCCTTTTTTATGGGCTTATAACTAAATATTACATAATTTCAAAGTTTGCAATCCAAAGGACTACACACAGGAATGGAGACAAAATTGCCCATTTTTGCCAATTAATCAGTTGGCCAACTTCAAATAACCAGAAGATGCAGCAAAACCCAAATAAATGAAGCCTAAGAATGCCTCTGTGAGTGAAAGTACCTAACTTCTCCCTTCCAAATCGGGGCTTCACCAGTTAGAAAAAAATGGACTTTTGAATCTCTTATCTTGGCAAGTGAAAAGGCACAGCACAAAGGCTGACCAAATGCCACCTTTTGAGAAGCAACCAAAAGGGACAAAGAAAAGAATTTGGTCACTTGTACCAAGGCAGTCACCTAGAGAGATGTCTGTGCAAACCAGTAGCAGAGGAACTGTTTCCTTGTTGCAAAGAAAAAGAAACACTGAAGGTCCGCAGTGACTGGCCAAGGGAGAGTCCTGAGGATAATCCCTAAAACAAGAGGCCTAGGCAGCTGCTTGGAAACATCTCCAGCCTTCCTAAAATGACTAGAAGGCTGAAAAACCATTGGCAAAAGCCTCCTGGCTGGCTCACCAACTTTCGTAATTGATCCTAAACCCTAATGCTGGAAGAGCAGTAAGACTGATTACTAAAGCATCAACTACGTAACAAGGAAAAAGTTGATTTGCACAAGCAGCCAAATGAGGAAGTGGGGAGAAAGCCCAAATCCATCTCCCCAAGGGAGAAATGGTGAGGAATTTTAAGGGGTTTTTAAAGGGACCTTTACATGCAAAGGGAGAGGAAGTAAGTGATTCTAAAATTTGAAGAAAGAGGTTAATGATTTTGTATGGAAAGTAGTTTTTCGCTGGAATCTTGTTTCAATTCTGCATTGCCATGATGTCTAAGGAGTTTTCTTCTGTGATTGTAGACTTCTTGGAGTCAGCAGCCTTTTCCATATGTTATCTCTAGTTTCAATTTGTCTCCTGATTCTTGCAAAGCAAGTAAATCAACATCTTATGACTCTGTCATTAGTGAAATCACTAGCTTTATATCACTCTAGTGTAGTTTTTGTAATCTGTCCTTACATTTTCAGGAACTTATTATTGCTTGCGAAAGCAGATTGTTGACTAAGATTTCATTACAAGAAATCATAAAGCTTAACTACAGTTAATAATCATGCTTCTACATTTCTACCTTTAACTTAAAATTGTATTTTAGTTAAGCTGCAGCTTCAGGATGAGTTGTCTGTGTACCTATATGTTTGCAGTACATCTCCAATTTCTTCCATATAATCATTTTTTATAAGTAGAATTGCTAGATAAAATAGTACTTATTTGGAATGTTACATGTGTTGATACATTGCTGTACAGAATATGAAAGGCTTTTCTTAGCATAACCTGGGAAATTGCATATTCTCAAGTCTCACCCCAGATATACTGAATCAGAAGGTCTGGGTATATTCCCCAGCAATTTGTGGAATACATGCTAAAGTCTGAAAGTGTACAGTATACTACTCCTTAGTGGTCTTGGGTTAGTCAAAAAGTCCATTTCGTTTTTTCCATAAAATAAAAAAAAAATTCATTTTTACCAATAACTTTATTAATTTGGATATTTTGAGTGTGTTGGCTATCTCCCACTATTGGCTTCTAGTGAGTAGAGACCAGGGGTGCTGCTAAACATTTTCCAATGCATAAGATAGCCCCACAGTAAAGAATTATTTGGCCAAAATGTCAACAATGCCAAGAAATTCTGCAAACCAATCAGTCACAGCACCTTTTCCATACACTGCACAAATCTTTTTATTCTGCATTTCAGTTGCATATTTACCTTTCTTGAAATAATAACCATACTATGCTCAAAATGCTGCTTATTTTCTTCTATCTTTAGTATTAAAATAGCTACACAAAAGTTCACCAATTCTGATGTTTTTTTAAATGCAAGCTCACATGACAGCTGTCACAAAAGAATCTAATAAAATTGCTTTGAATAAAGTTGAAGACAACTAAGTACTACTATAGCCAACATGCAGAAAAAACTAAACAAACATTTTGGCCAACCCAATAGAAACCAAAAAGCAATTTAAATAGTTTTAGGGCATTATTTACCCACAACTGTATTTATTTCTTCTGATATAAGTAAAATGTGATTATTTCAGAAAATTTCTGAAATATGAAAAAATGAGTTTGAGAAAAGAACAATTTCTGTAGTTGTTTTAACACATGTTGGTGCATTCTTGCCAATGTTTGTTTAATGCATTTTTTCAATTCTTTGATTTTTATTCAAAACATAATTTTTTGATAACTGACTTTCAGTGAACAAATATTTATTACTACCTTCTATATGACAGGTATCCTGTTAGGCACTGAAGATAAAACAGAAAAAAAATTAAGAAAGGGCCAGCCCAGGCCCATGTGCTTGCATTCAAGGGTGTGACAATAAACAAATGAAGATCTAAATAAATGTTAGATAATAATAAATACTGTGAAGGAAAAGAAAGCATGATAAGGACACAGAGTGACTGCAGTGTTATTTTATTTTATTTTTATTTCATTTAAATTTTTATTGTTATTCAGTTACAGTTGTGTGCCTTTTATCCCCATCCCTCCACCCCAACCCAGCTGAAACGCCCTCCCTCCCCCACCTCCACCCTCCCCCTTGATCTTGTCCCTGTGTCCTTTATACTAGTTCCTGTAATCCCCTCTGCTCATTGTCCCCTCCCCACTCCCCCCTGACCATTGTGAGATTGTTCTTAACTACAATGTCTCTGGTTATATTTTGTTTCCTTTTTTCTTCTATTGATTATGTTCCAGTTAAAGGTGAGATCACATGGTATTTGTCCCTCACCATCTGGCTTATTTCATTTAGCATAATGCTCTCCAGTTCCATCCATGCTGTTGCAAAGGGTATAAGCTCCTTCTTTCTCTCTGCTGCATAGAATTCCATTGTGTACATATACCATGGTTTTTGGATCCACTCATTTGTTGAAGGGCACGTAGGTTGCTTCCAGTACTTGGCTACTGTAAATTGTGCTGCCATAAACATTGGGGTGAACAGGTTCTTTTGGATTGGTGTTTCGGGGTTCTTAGGGTATAATCCCAGCAGCAGAAATGCTGGGTCAAAGGGCAGTTCCATTTTTAGTTTTCTGAGGAAATTCCATACTGTTTTCCACAGTGGCCTCACCAGTCTGCATTCCCACCAACAGTGCACTACAGTTCCCTTTTCTCCTCATCCTCTCCAACATTTGTTTGTGGATTTGTTTATGTTGGCCACTCTGACTGGTGTGAGATGGTACCTCATTGTGGTTTTAATTTGCATCTCTCTGATGGCTAGTGATGCTCAGCATGTTTTCATATGTCTCTGGGCCCTCTGTATGTCTTCCTTGGAGAAGTGTCTGTTCAAGTCCTTTGCCCATTTTTTAATTGGGTTGTTTGTCTTCCTGGAGTGGAGTCATGTGAGTTCTTTATATATTTTGGAGATCAGGCCCTTGTCTGAGGTATCATTGGCAAATATGTTTCCCCATACTGTTGGGTCTCTTTGTATCTTAGTGCTGTTTTCTTTAGCCATGCAGAAGTTTTTTATTTTGATGAGAACCCATTTCTTTATTCTTTCCTTTATGTCCCTTGCTTTAGGGGACATGTCTGTGAGGATTTTGCTGCGTGGAATGTCTGAGATTTTCCTGCCAATGTTTTCCTCAAGGACTTTTATAGTGTTATGACTTATATTTAAGTCTTTTATCCATCTCGAGTTTATTTTTGTGTATGGCGTAAGTTGGTGATCGAGTTTCATTTTTTTGTATGTAGCTGTCCAGATCTACCAACACCATCTGTTGAAGAGGCTGTTTTTGCTCCATTTTATGCTCCTGCCTCCTGTGTCAAATATTAATTGACCTTAAAGGCTTGAGTGTATTTCTGGACTCTCTGTTCTGTTCCATTCGTCTATGTGCCTGTTTTGATGCCAGTACCACGCTGTTTTCATTACAGTGGCCTTGTAATACAGTTTGATATCAGGTATTCTGATCCCTCCTGCTTTGTTCTTCTTTCTCAAAATTGCTGCATCTATTCGGGGTCGTTTATGGTTCCATATAAATTTCTGAAATGTTTGTTCTATATCTGGGAAATATCTCATTGCTACTCTAATAGGGATTGCATTGAATCTATAAATCACTTTGGGTAGTATGGCCATTTTGATGATGTTAATTCTTCCAATCCATGAGCATGGTACATGCTTCCATTTGTTTGTGTCTTCCTTAATTTCTTTCTTCAGTGTTGTGTAGTTTTCTGAGGACAGGTCTTTTACCTCCTTGGTTACGTTTACTCCTAGGTACTTTATTTTTCTTGTTGCTATATCAAATGGGATTTTTTTCTGATTTCTGTTTCTGCAGTTTCATTGTTCATATACAGGAGTGCCTTTGATTTCTGAGTATTGACTTTGTATCCAGGTGTTTTGCCAAATTCATTTACTAGGTCGAGTAGTTTTTTGGTGGAGTCTATAGGATTTTCCATGTACACTATCATGTCATCTGCAAACAGTGACAGTTTCATTTCCTCCTTTCCAATTTGGATACCTTTTATTTCTTTTCCTTGTCTGATTGCTGTGGCTAGGACTTCCAGTACTATGTTGAATACGAGTGGTGAGAGAGGGCATCCTTGTCTTGTTCCTGATCTTAGTGGGAACGCTCTAAGTTTCTGTCCATTGAGTATGATGTCGGCTGTTGGTCTCTCATTTATGACCTTTATTATGTTGAGGAATGCTCCTTCATTTTCACTTTGCTGAGTGTTTTTATCAGAAATGGGTGCTGTATCTTATCAAATGCTTTTTACACATCTATTGATATGATCATGTGATTTTTGTCTTTGCTGTTGTTGATGTGATGTATTATTTTATTGATTTGTGAATATTGTACCATCCTTGCATCCCCGGGATGGATCCCACTTGGTCATGGTGTATGGTCTTTTTAATGTATTGCTGGATGTGGTTTGCCAATATTTTGTTGAGAATTTTAGCGTCTATGTTCATCAGCGATATTGGCATGAAGTTTTCTTTCTTCGTTGTGTCTTTATCTGGTTTTGGGATTAGGATGATGCTGGCTTCATAAAATGAGTTTGGGAGTCGTCCATCAGTTTCGATTTTTTCGAATAATCTCTGAAGGATAAGGGTTAGCTCTTACTCAAAGGCTTTGTAGAATTCTCCTGGAAAACCATCTGGTCCAGGGCTTTGTGGGTTGGTATTTTTTTTTTATTACTGCTTCAATTTTGTCTGCTGTTATTGGTCTGTTCAGGTTTTCTGCTTCTTCTTCATTCAGTTTTGGAAGATTATATTTTTCTAGAAATGTGTCCATTTCACCTAGGTTTTCAAATTTCTTGGCATACAGTTCTTCGTAGTAATTTCTTACAATCCTTTGTATTTCTGTGCTGTCAGTTGTAATCTCTCCTCTTTCATTTCTAATTGTGTTTCTTTGGATCCTCTCTCTTTTTTTCTTGATGAGCCTACTTAAAGGCTGGTCGATTTTTTTTTATCTTTTCAAAGAACCAGCTCCTGGATTCATTGATCCTTAGAATTGTGCTTTTAGTCTCTATGTCATTTAACTCTGCTCTGATCTTGTTTATTTCCTTCCTTCTGCTTGCTCTGGGCTGTCTTTGTTGTTGTTCCTCCAGTTCTTGTAGGCGTAGGGTTAGGTTGTTTGTTTGAAATGTTTCTATGATTTTAAGGTAGGCCAGTATTGTTATGAACTTCCCTCTCTGGACTGCCTTTGCTGTGTCCCACAGGTTTTGGGTTGTTGTGAGTTCATTTTCATTTGTTTCCAGAAAGTTTTTGATTTCTCCCCTAATCTTGTTCTTGACCCATTCATTGTTTAATATAATGCCATTCAGTCTCCACGATTTTGAGTGTTTGGGGTTTTTTCCTTTGGGGTTGGTTTCTAGTTTCAGTCCCTTGTGGTCAGAGAAAATGCTTGATATGATTTCAGTTTTCTTGAATCTGTTAAGGCTTGCTTTGTGTCCTATCATGTGGTCTATCTTTGAAAATGTTCCATGTACACTTGAAAGGAATGTGTATTTTGCTTCTTTGGCATGAAAAGCTCTCTATATATATCAGTTAAGTCCATTTCTTCTAGGGTATTGTTAAGTGAGACAATATCCTTCTTGATATTTTATTTGGAAGGCCTGTCCATTTTTGACAGTGGGGTGTTAAAGTCCCCTAGTATAAGTTTGTTGCTGTCAATACCTTTCTTGAAGTCCTCCAGGATTTTCTTTATGTATTTGGGTGCTCCTATGTTGGGTGCATATATATTTACAATGTTTATGTCTTCTTGGTGGATTCTTCCTTTGAGTATTATGAAGTGACCTTCTGGGTCTCTCTTTATGGCCCTTGTTTGCAAGTCTATTTTGTCTGATATGAGTATTGCTACCCCTGCTTTTTTTCCCTGTCCGTTTGCTTGGAAAATTTGTTTCGAGCCCTTCACTTTCAGTGTGTGTACATCTTTTGTCCTGAGGTGGGTCTCTTGTAGGCAGCATATATGTGGGTCATGTTTTCTTATCCATTCAGCTATTCTATGTCTTTTGATTTGAGCATTTAATCCTTTTACGTTTAAGGTTATTATCGATAGGTAGTTATTCATTGCCATTTTTTCCTACCTGTGTTCCTCTCTCTTTCTCTTTTCCTTGCTGTCCTTAAAGCAGTCCCTTTAGCATCTCTTGCAGAGCTGGTTGGGTGGAGGTGTATTCTTTTGGACTTCTCTTGCATGGGAAATTCTTTATTTGGCCTTTTATCGTGATTGAGAGCCTTGCTGGGTAATGTAGCCTTGGTTGCAGGCCTCTGGTTCTCATTACTTGGAGTATTTTTTGCCATTCTCTTCAGGCTTATAGTGTTTCCATTGAGAAGTCAGTTGCTAACCTTGTTGGGGCTCCCTTGTATGTTACTTCCTGTTTCTCCCTTGCTGCCTTTAAGATCCTCTCTGTGTCTTGGAATTTTGCCATTTTAATTATGATGTGTCTTGCAGTGGGCCTCATTGGGTTCCTCTTGTTTGGGACTCTCTGTGTTTCCTGGAATTGGGGGACTTTTTCTCTCCTCAGATTAGGGAAATTTTCCATCATTACTTTTTCAAGCAGGTTTTCTATCCCTTGCTCTTCTTCTTCTCCTTCTGGTATTCCTATCATATGGATATTGTTACATTTCATGTTGTCCTGAATTTCCCTTAATCCCTCTTCATTCTTTCGGAGCTTCTTTTCCTTTTCTTGCTCTTTCTGGGTGTTTTTTTCTAATTTGTCCTCCAGCTCGCTGATCCGATCCTCTGCTTCATCCAGTCTGCTTTTCATTCCTTCTACTGTGTTCTTCAATTCAGAAATTGTATTCTTCATTTCCTCTTGGCCCTTCTTGATAGTTTTCATTTCCTTTTTCATGTTGATATAGTTTGCAGTGAGTTCATTGTAGTTTCCCTGTAGTTTCTGGTAGTTCTCTGTTTGCTCAATGAGCTTCCTGATAACCATTGCTTTGAACTCAGTATCTGATAGTTGACTTGCCTCTTTTTCAGTTAGCATTCTTTCTGAGGCTTCCTCCTTTCCTTTCATTTGGGGATTGTTTTCTCATCTTCCTATTGTTTGTGAGACTCTTCTTGTTAGCCTCCCCTTCTTAAATTGATCTGTTCTGACTCCCTGGATATATGGTATGAACTTCTATGCTAGAATGCCAATGGGTTTCAGTGGTGCCGTCTCCTTAATCTCCTGTGCTCACTGGTCTTGAGATGACTTTTATGGGTCTAACACGGTCTAACTCTGATCTTTTCAGCGCTCCAGTTTTTATTGTCTCACCTGTGGGAAAAGGAGAAAGAACGGGAAAAAAAAGGAGAAGGGAAGGAGACAAAAAGGGAATAGAAAAGGAATGGAAGGAAGGAGGGAAGAAGGAATAAAGAAAGATCAGAGGCAAGACAGGAAGGAATTTTAACAAAAATTAAAAGAAAAGGATAAATAAAAGAAGGCAGGAAGAAAGAATAAGAAAGGTAAAGGATGGAAGGAAGAAGGAATAAAAAAAAGAAAGAAGGACAGAAAGGAAGAAGGAATTCAGGGGGAAAGGAGGAACGAAAAAAAAAAAGTCTTCTGCTGGCTTTAAAGCATTCAGGTTAGTTCTGCTGGTCTTCCTGTCTGTGAAACCGGAGGGGTGGTTGGAAGGATTGGTTTCACTTTTCTCCCTTCCTGAGCCACACTCTTTGCTGTTGTTCAGCCTCCAGTCCAGTTCCTCAGGGTCCTTCTGCTCCCCCCTAGGCCTTTAGTTCACCAGTTGTGCTGTCCTTGAGTTGCACCAATTAGGGGCAACTCACACTCCCCCTTCTTGCTCTTTGCTGTCTTAGATGCTAGTGCCTCTCTGTGCTCTTACAGGGTAGTTCAGCCCCCTACTGGGTTAAGTCTTTCCAGGGCATGCAGTCTCCCCTAACCCTGCAGCTCCCCTCTGCTGGGCGTTCTGCCTTCCTCTTAGAGAGCTAGTATGCCCTGCAGGGCTCGGTGGGCAGGGTCTTCGTCGGAGGTTTTTTTTGTTGTTGTTTTGTTTTTTAAATTTTTATTGTTATTCAATTACAGTTGTATGCCTTTTCTCCCCATCCCTCCACCCCACCCCAGCTGAGCCCACCTCCCTCCCCTACCTCCATGCTCCCCTTTGATTTTGTCCATGTGTCTTTTATAGTAGTTCCTGTAATCCCCTCTTCCCACTGTCCCCACCCCACTCCCCCCTGGCTATTGTTAGATTGTTCTTAACTTCAATGTCTCTTGTTATATTTTGTTTGCTTATTTCTTCTATTGCTTATGTTCCAGTTAAAGGTGAGATCATATGGTATTTGTTCCTCACCGCCTGGCTTATGTCACTTAGCATAATGCTCTCCAGTTCCATCCATGCTGTTGCAAAGGGTATAAGCTCCTTCTTTCTCTCTGCTGCGTAGAATTCCATTGTGTAAATATACCATAGTTTTTGTATCCACTCGTTTGCTGATGGGCACTTCAGTTGCTTCCATTACTTGGCTATTGTAAATTGTGCTGCTATGAACATTGGGGTGCACAGATTCTTTTGGATTGGTGTTTCAGGGTTCTTCTACCCTAAGAACCCTGAAATACGTGGGAGTTTTTCAGAACCTGTGCTTTTAGGTGTGGTTGCCCGCAGGTAGCCAGCCCATGGATCCTGTTGAGAGGCTGATCCGCAGCTTTGGGCCTGTGCATGGCGCAGCCAGCCACTGATCCGGGTGCGCACACACCAGAGGTTTCAGGTGTGGGCGCCCAGTCCGCTAATCTGGTGCACACCAGCCTGGCTTCAGGTGAGAGCTGAGGCTACTTACCCCGGTTCACAGTCTAGGGGCTGAGGGGGAAGTGGTGCAAGAGGCCACGGCTGCTGTGGAGAGTTGTCGAACTAGCTGCTGAGTGCCTTTATTTTCTCTTTTTCTTTTTGATAAATTCTTCCTATTCAAGCCCACCTGGTCCAAACAAGCACCTGGCCTCTCACACAGCCCAGCCTGGCTCTCTCCCAAGAATCCTGCAGCAGACCCTGCGCCCTGTGCGGGTGCTTTAGCCACCCTGGTCCCCACGCTGGTCCCAGGGACCTTATTGTCCTTAAGCACTCTTCTTACCGTCAGATCTTTCAATGTCTTCTATCTTTGGTCTCAGATCTTCATATATGCTGGAAGACTGTTGGGTGTTTGCTCTGTTCCTCAGATGAGGTAGGTGTTTCACTGGTGCCGAGGGGAAGTGGACTCTGCTTCCACCTATCTCGCCACCATCTTCTCTCTCCATAAATTCGTGAAATTTTGTGTAGCCATTTTAATACTGAAGATGGAATAAAATACAGATTTTCAGCATATTATGCTTTATTATCTCAAGAAAAGTAAACATGAAACTAAAATGCAAAAAAAAAGAGATTTGTGCTGTGTATGAAGGTGCTGTGACTGATTGAATGTGTCAAAAGTGATTTGTGAAGTTTCTTGATACTATTCACATTTTGGCCAAATAACTCTTTGCTGTGGGGCTGTCTTGTGCATTGAAAGATGTTTAGCAGCACCCCTGGCCTCTATATACTAGAAGCCAATAGTGGGAGATAGCCAACATACTCAAAATATCCAAATCAATAAAAGTTACTGGTGACAATGAAAAATGTATCTTATTCATGGAACAAACTAAGTGGACTTTTTGGCCAACCTAATACATCTAGTGCTTTCGGTTTTGTGGGTTGTTTTGTGTGTTTTTGCTGTGGGTCTGACAGAACAATTTCCTTGCTCCAGCACAGTACTGCTCTTCAACCAGCAGATGGCAACATTCAACTTCTAAAAAAAAAAAAAAAAAAAAAAAAAAGCCTTTGGCTATCTTGTAAACCCCACAGGAAAAAAAAGAAGAGAAGGAGGGAGATAAGAAAGGAGGGAAAGAAGGGGTAAAAAGGGAGGAAATGAGAAAGGGAGGAAGAAACCCTTACGGTTAAACAAGTTGTGGAGTGTTTGGATACTTCAGCAAATGGACATTTGTTTGAAGCTAGGAAACATTTTATCCTTACAGCACAGTTTCCCAGTTTAATGTAGACAGATGGATCTTCAGGCCATTTAAACAACTAAACCTAAAAGTCCAATAGTAAAGAGGAATGACAGCATAATTTTGTGTTTCCCAATGCCACACTTTGTATTTATAGTCAAGACCAGCCTTCTGTGGCAACTGCCTTCAAAGCATAACTTGAAGAGCTCTGAACAATAATTACTCTACATCCCCACATTAACTCTAACTTAATGCTCTCTCATACCACTTTTCTTTGCCAGGTCACTTGGCCCCTTTTAAATTTCAGTTCTCCCTAGAAGAATTTTAATAGTCACAGAATTTTAATGTTATGAAGTTATAAAACCTAATTTTTCTTTCTAAAAGAAAGGGGTCTGAGACTAATGTTCCCATGATCATATACATCTAGCTAGTGGCAGATCTAAGGAAATAAGGCCTAGGTCCCCAACCTTTTGCCCAGTGTAGGCTTTATGTCTACTTGTTTGTATTTTGCTATATCATCCGCTTTTCTTTAAGAATATATACCCTAATAATAGTAGAAACTAGGTATAGGGTTATGGAAACTCTCTGTACTATTTGCTCAGTTTTTTTCTGTAAATCTAAAAATGTTCTTAAAAATAAAGCTTATTAAAAAATAAAAAGAACATATAGCTTACTATCTAAGACTTGCTTTAAAGTGATCCAGCTATAAACAAATAAGTAAAATATGATCATAATAAATTTATAAATAAGTAATATACATAAAAATTCTATAATAAAGGATTATTTTAATTATACCTTATTATACCTTTGAATAAGCATATTAGACTCTCTTTTATTAAAGCATATCCAGATTACTGAGGAAGAAACATAAAAAAAGGAAGAATGGGAAATGGAGGATGAGGACAAACTTCTTCCAGTTACTTTTTCGTCTAGTCTTGGTTCTTGACTGAACCAGCTGTGTGATCTCAGGCAAGTCATTTTTCTTCAATAAGCTTCAATTTCTTCATCTGGTGAGGTCTTTAGAAAGATAGTCTTTTAGGTCCCTGTAAGCAATACATATTTCAGTTACCAGCAACACCCTGAAATATTTAAATTCTTCTTTGAATTTTCTGAAAAAGATGCCAGAGGAAGCCTTGGAACAAGCCTTGTGGTCCTGACCATATCATTTCTTATAGTTAAGTAACCCTACAGCCTCACAGTTCCTGAGAAAGCCCCAAGGGACTGAACTATTTGGAGAGCTGGTCTTGGAATACCCAAGGAACATGGCTATGGCCACGTGCTACTGCCATGGCTACCCTAGGCTTTCATTGGAATGTCAGAGCATAGACTATGGTAGGCATGTTTCAATCCCATCTCTGCCACTTCTTGGCTGTGTGTGAGCTTGGTGAGGTTACTTATAGTCCTCAGTTTCCCCATATATAAAATTGTTGGCAGAATTAAGATAATAAATGTGAGTAGGAAGGTAGACATGGAGGCGGCAGAATAATACATTTGAGATATTATTGAATTTTTGCCCTCCAGGGATTTGCCCCATTCCCATTAAAGTTGCTAGTCATTTCTGTACACATTGCCTCAAATGGTGGCATGGGACTACCATAAGGCATAAACGGTAAGATATTCCTGACTTTGGAGGGACAAAGACTTTAGGCACTGGTATGCTGGTCCTTCCTTTTTATGGCTGAATAATAGTCCATTGTATGAATACACCATACTATATTTTGTTTATCGATTCATCAATTAATGGACATTTGAGTGGTTTTTTTTACACTTGTTGGTTATTGTGAATTAAGCTAGCATGAAAATTCCTGTACACTTTTTTTGTGTGTCAACAGGTTTTCAATTCTTTTGGCTATATGCAAGAGTAGAATTGCTGGGCCGGATGGCATTGGGAAGAGATGCCTATGATTAGCTCTCAAGAGTCAGGTGCAAACAGCACATTAAAAGATATTCAACACCAGTAGCCATCAAGGAAATGCAAATGTCAGGTCCTAGCCTCACACATGGAGCTTCCCAGGAGTGATCTAAAACTGGCCTCTAGAGCTGAGGGCAAGGAAACACTGAAGAAAAAGGCAGACTACTCCAGATTGGTAGGTGACAATTGTAGTAAGCAAGGGAATTTATGAAGCTTATCTAGGGCTGCTGCAAGACATGCAGAGTTTTACATATCCACTGACCAAATCTTAAAAGTTTATATAGAGGTCATAAGTTGTGTCACTCATGTACACAGGGAGTTTAACTTGATTTAATCACACACACAGTCCAGATAGTCTGAACACCAAATTTATGTCTCAAGGCTGTATCTTTGGAGCAGCTTCTGGGAGCAGGGAAAGCAAGCACAGTGCACATTCCAAGCACAGGGTTGCGGTGGGGAGCCTCCAATTGCCCAGGTGCATTCTCGAGGGTCAAACCCACAACGATGAGCTTTCCCAACAGCAAATGCAAACCTCAGTGAGACAATACTTCACACCCACTGGGATGGGTATAATAAAAAAGACAATAGTAAGTGCTGGTAAATATGTGGAGAAATGGGAATCCTCATACATTGCTGGTAGGATTGTAAAATGGTGTAGATGCTTTGGAAAACAGTCTGGTAATTCCTCAAATGGTTAAACTGAGAAGCCCTGTATTTGTTAATGTTTCCTATGCACGGGGTAGGGAGTGGTCAGGGCTGAGCAGAGTAGCTAGAATATCATCCTCCTCTCTCAGGGGTGGGCTAGTCATTTATTAAACACATGCCCATTTGAACAGACAAATGAATATATGAATATGCTATTCATCTCTTTGGTGTCACTTCATGTCCTGTCTCCAACCCTACCTCCACCTCTCACCTCCCCAAATAGTAGGCATTCTATTGCAATAGAAAATCTTCTCTCCCAAACAACTAGGGCAGAAAAAGCCACATGTGGCTTCCCCTTATCAGATAACTGATATTTTTGGAAGAATGAGCAAAGACTTACCATGTAAATCATATGTGCAGTTCACAGTATGTATTTTCCTGCCTCTGTATCTTATTCCCACCATTCTACCTCTGCAAATGCATTCCTTTCATCTTGTTTAGGTCCTTTCCATCTTGTGAGATTTAGGTCAAATCTCACCCTGTCTGTAAAGTCTTCCCTCAATCAAACTCAAATTAGAAGTGCTCTGTGACTCAGTAACATAACTCATAGTATCATAGAGCATCATAGTACTCTTAACTGAATACCATACAATGCTTCTGTATTTAACTTAATATAATTAAACACATCATTTAAAGAAAGATAAATTTAAGATGGAAGAAATGTGAACTAAATTTTGTGTGTAATACAAGGGTAAAAGATCTTCATTGTTTGATTTTACTTGGAACACCAATGCTTTGTAGCTGTGTCGTGTGACTTCCTTTGAGTGGACAATAAGTGGGATGAGTAATTGGTAGGTTTGGGTTCTGGTCAAGGCTTTAATTGCTACCTAAGTATATAATTTTGTGAGCTACCTTATCTCTCCTTATGAGTAAAATGGAAAATGGAAATGATTTACCTGCTGATAAACAATTTCTATAGATCCTACCTTCTTTTTTTCCTGCTATCCATTTTTTCCAGTATCACTTCTTTAGTTCAGGCTCTCATCCTTAGCCTAGACCCTTGATAACCGAAATATGATCTGCAGCCAAGCAGCAGCTTGCTAGAAGTTCAGAATCTTGGGCCCTACCCGAGATCTACCAAAGCAGAATCTGCATTTTAACAAGATCTTTAGGTGACTCATATGAACATTAAAATTTGAGAAGCAGTGGCCTAGACTAATTAGCCTCTTAGCTGATTTCTTTGTCTCAACTGTGGCCCTTTCCAATCTACCTTCTACATTGTGATTAGGAAGATCTTTTCAGTAGGCCAAGCTGGTTACATTATTTCCCTATCTAAAATCCCTCAGAGGTGTCCTATTATGAAATAGCAAAACAGAAAGGGCATAGGCCCTAGAATCAAACATATTAGGTTCAAGTATTGCCTGAATCACCTACTAATTTAGTGATTTTTGATAAGTGATTCAGATTTCTCTTGGTTTCAGTTTGTTCATTCATAAAATGGCAATAAAATTTTCCACCTTCATAAGGGCAGGGTGAGGATTAAATGAGTGCTTATATGCAGAAATTATTGGCAATGAAAATGTGATGTCTGGGATTTACTTCCCAGTAATTTATGGCAGTGGGGAGGGTGAGAAAGGGAGTATAGGTGCAATAAGATTGGTGTGATAGATTGTATTTTATAAATATGACTGCAAAAGTATCTCCCATCTTATGTTCTCTTCTACAGTGATGAAGCTAGATAATGGATATGTGGAAGTTTGTTATATTATTTTCCCTTTTTTAATATATGTGTAAAATTTTCTACAATGGTTTTTTAAGAGTAGTCAATAAATAGTAGCTATTATTACTGTGAATGGAAGTAGTCAACAAACAGTAGCTATTGTTACTGTGAATGGAATAAAGTTCAAATTGAGTAGTACAGCATTCAAGGTCCTTTTGCTAACCTAGCTCCTGCGTATTTCTTCAAGCTCATTTCTCACCAACTTCCATCCTTTACTTCATTCTTACATGCTCTAGAAATGACCAATATAGGTACAGTCCCTAGAATGTGGCATCCTGTTTTATGCCTCCAAGCTATTGTCTATGTTACATTCTTTTTTAGAGAGTATTTACCATTTCTGTTTCCTTATAATTTTTCATCATTCAGCTGAAGGGTACCCCATCAGGGAAGCTTTCACTGATGCATAGAAATAGAATTTGTTCCTCCTGTTCTTGAGCCCCTACTCTAAACAGACATTTTCTGATGCATTATAACTTATTTATTATGTTTTTATGTTTGTGTATGTACTTGTCTGTTTCTCTTTATTAGACTGTGAACTTTTGTCCACTGTGCTATGTGTGGGAATGCAGTGGGGAACTGGATGGTCTCAACCTTCTTGAAGCTTATAGTGCAAGTGGGGAAACCAGGCAATAAACACATAAATCTATAATTAAATTGTGATAAGTCCTATGATGGATACAACCAGGATATGATGAGAGTAGGGAGTAGGCAGGGAAGCAAAGTTCTCTGAAACAAATGGCATTTATGTTGAGACTGGAAAGATGACTAGGAGTTAATTTTGTTTATATGCTTAAGCCAAGGCCTAGCACAAGGCCTGGAACATAGTAGGACATAGACTAGTTAACGACTGTTTTGTCTAGCTCACAAGTTTCTTGTGAATATCACCTCAGATAACACCTGCAAAAGTTATTTGAAGAGTATAAAATGCAATAAAATGCAATTTTATTACAGATTATATCCTGAGAGGCTAGGAAGCAGGATTCACTCTTTTATTAGAGGGAGTCAAAGAAAACTTCTGCAGACAAGCAAGTTCTTCCTTAACCACCTATATCCAGGCATGTTGTCTACTTTCCAAACATAATTTTCCCATTCTGTTTAGATCATCAGCATATCCTTTAATAAAATACAGGGGGAAGTAGACGCTTGGCTTGTGTGGGTGTGCATTTGGATAAAGTCCTAAGGCAGGAAGACAGCCAGCTTTAGTACATTGACTTGAAAATCAAACTGGATGACTTTCAAGAGTGAAGGGGGGATGCTAAAGAGAGTGGAAAGTAGGAAAGGTGATTAAGAATAGTAATATTAACTTTGTGTTTGCCCCTCAATATGATTTGATTTGTGTTTAAGTATTTGAGTTCTTCTCTTTTCTATATCTCCCTGACTTATGGTTGTCAAAATATTTTCTGTTTCCAGTAAGACCAGAAGAGAATTAATATATATTACATCTATTGTGCGAAAGACACTATGGTATGTGCTTTTAAAACATGTATGTTCTTTGCCCTGGCTGGTGTGGCTCAGTGACTTGACTGCTGGCCTGTGAACCTAAAGGTTGCTGGTTTGATTCTGGGTCAGGGCAAAGGCTGAGGTTGCAGGCCAGGCCCCCAGTGGGGGCTGTGCAAGAGGCAATTGATCGATGTTTCTCCCTCACATAAATGTTTCTCTCCCTCCCTTTCTCTCTCTCTAAAAAATAAATAAAATATTTTTAAAACATGTATGTTCCTTGAAAACACTAAAAAAATAGACTCTAGAGTGAGACTATCTAGAATTTAACCAACCCCTTAGCCTCCATCACTTTATACTAACTGTATTACCTTGGTCAGGATGTGTTTTCTCACTGCATCTAGTTTCCTTATCAATAAAGGAGATAATAATAGTGCCTATCTCATAGAGCTGTGTACAAAACTCAATAACACATTTAAGTGCTTATCCCAGATCCTATATGTGCTATAGTAGATATTCAATGTGAGTGTTGTTATGACAGCTATTCCTTGTTTTTTTAATTTTTATTTAATTTATTGGGGTGACATTGGTTAATAAAATTATACAGGTTTCAGGTGTACAATTCTATAATACATTATCTGTATATTTTATTGTTCATTCATCACTCAAAGTTAGATCTCCTTCCATTAACATTTATCACCCCTTTACCCTCTTCTGCCTCCCCCACCCCCTTTTCCTATAGTATTCACCATACTGTTGTCTGTATCTATGACTTTCTTTTTCTAAATACCTTCACATTTTTCACCCAGCCCCGAAAACCTCCTCCCTTCTGATGGCTGTCAGTTTCTTCTCTGTATCTATGAGTCTGTCTCCGTTTGGCTTGTTAGTTCAGTTTGTTCATTAGATTCCACATGTAAGTGAAATTGTATGGTATTTGTCTTTCTCTGACTGGCTTATTTAACTTAACATAATAGTCTCCCATGTCCACCATGCTGTCACAAATGATAAGATTTCCTCCTTTTTTACAGCTGAGTAATATTCCATCATATATATACCACCACATTTTTCCCACTCATCTACCGATGGGCACTTGGGATGATTCAGAATATTGGCTATTGTAAATAATGCTGCAATGAACAGAAGGGTGCATATATTTTTTCAAAGTAGTGTTTCAGGTTTCTTTGGATATATTCCCAGAATTGGAATCACTGGGTTAAAAAACAGTTTCATTTTTAATTTTTTTGGATAACTCCATACTGCTTTCCACAGTGGCTGCACCAGTCTGTATTCCCACCAACAGTACAAAAGGGTTCCCCTGTCTCCACATCCTCGCCAACACTTGTTGTTTGTTGACTTGTTGATGATAGCCATTCTGACTGGTGTGAGGTAATATCTCACTGTGGTTTTAATTTGCATTTATCTGTTGATTAGTGATGTTGAGCATCTTTTCATATGCCTATTGGCCATCTGTGTGTCCTCTTTGCAGAAGTGTCTATTCAGGACCTCTGCCCATATTTTAATTGGGCTGGTTTTTGTTGTTGAATTGTATAAGTTCTTTACAAATTTTGGATATTAGCCCCCTGTGCAAAAACTTGTTAGTTTGATGTAGTCCCTTTTGTTAATTTTTTGCTATTGTTTCCCTTGCCCTAGGTAATATATCAGAAAAAGAAAAAACACTGCTATAAGAAATGTCTAAGATTTTACTGCCTATGCTTTCTTCTAGAATTTTTATGGTTTCAAGTCTAACATTTAACTGTATATTCCATTTTGAATTTATTCTTCTGTATGGTGTAACAAGATGGTCTAGTTTCTTTTTTATTTTTTGTGCATATCTGACAAATATTCCCAACACCATTTATTGAATAGATTGTCTTTACCACATTGTATGTTTTTGCCTCTTTCATAAAATATTAATTGACCATGTAGATGTTGGTTTATTTCTGGGATCTCTATTCTGTTCTATTGATGTATATGTCTGTTTTTATTCCAGTACCAGGCTGTATTGATTACCATGCTCTTGTAGTATAGTTTGATATCACATAGCAAGATTCCTCCAATTTTGTTATTTCTCAGGATTGCTGTGGCTATTTGAGGTCTATTGTTCCATATACATTTTTGGAATATTTGTTCTAATTCTGTGAAATACAGCATTGGTATCTTGATGGGAATTGTGTTGAATCTATAAATTGCTTTGGGTAGTATAGACATTTTAACAATGTTAATTCTTCCTGTCTATGCTTCCACTTATTTGTATCTTCTTCAATTTCTTTATTTAGTATCTTATAATTTTCTGAGTACAGGTCTCTTACAACATTGATTAAATTTATTCTGAAGTATTTTATTTTTTTATGCAATTGTAAATGGGATTGTTTTCTTAGTTTCCCTTTCTGATATTTCATTATTAGGATATACAAATACAAGGGATTTCTGGATATTTATTTTGTATCCTGCTACTTTATTTAATTCATTTATCAGTTCTAGTTGGTTTTTGGTAGAATCTTTAGGGATCTCTATATACAGTATCATGTCATCTGCAAATAATGAGAGTTTCACTTCTTCCTCTCCAATTTGAATGCCTTTTATTTCTTTTTCCTTCCTTTTTATTGTTATTCTATTACAGTTTTCCCAATTTTTCCCCCTTTGACCTCCTCTCTCCAGCTCACTCCCCACTCCCATAGTCAATCCCCACACTGTTGTCCATATCCATGGGTCATTCATACATGTTCTTTTGACTAGTCCTTTCCCCTTCTTTCCACCATTATTCACCTCCTCCTCCCAACTGGTCACTGTCAGTCTGTTCCTTGTTTCCATGTCTCTGGTTATTTGTTGCTCGTTAGTTTATTTTGTTCATTAGATATCACTTATAAGTGAGGTCATAGGTACTTGTCTTTCACCCCCTGGCTTATTTTACTTAGTGTAATACTCTCCAATTCCATCCATGCTGTTGCAAAAAGTAGGAGTTCCTTCTTTCTTTCTGCTATGTAGTATTCCATTGTGAAAATGTACCACAGGTTTTTGATTTAATCATCTACTGATGGGCATGTAGGCTATTTCCAGCACTTAGCTACTGTGAATAATACTGCTATAAACATTGGGGGGCGTAGGTTCTTTTGAATTGGTGTTTCAGGATTTTTAAGTTATATTCCCAGCAGTGGAAAAACTGGGTCAAAAAGCAGTTCCAGTTTTAATTTTTTGAGGAAATTACATACTGTTTTTCTCAGTGGTTGCATCAGTGTGCATTCCCATCAACAGTGCACTAGTGTTCCACTTTCTACACATCCTTTGCTAGAATTTGTTTTTTGTTGATTTATTAATGATCGCCATTCTGAGAGGAGTAAGGCGATATCTCATTGTGCTTTGAATGGGCTTCTCTCCGATGGCTAACGGTGATGAGCATCTATTCATATGTCTATGGGCCTATGAATAGATGGCATCCTCGGAGAAGTGTCTATTCAGGTCCTTTGCCCATTTTTTTCATTGTATTCTTTGTCTTCCTGGAGTTCACTTGTATAAATTCTTTTTTTAAAAAAATTTTTCACTGTTATTCAATTACAGTTGTATGCCTTTTCTCCCCATCCCTCCACCCCACCCCAGCTGAACCCACCTCCCTCCACCACCTCCACCCTCCCCCTTGATTTGGTCCATGTGTCCTTTATAGTACTTCCTATAATCCCCTCTTCCCACTGTCGCCCCCCCCCCCCGGCTATTGTTAGATTGTTCCTAACTTCAATGTCTCTGGTTATATTTTGTTTGCTTTTTTCTTCTATTTAGTATGTTCCAGTTAAAGGTGAGATAATATGGTATTTGTCCCTCACCGCCTGGCTTACTTCACTTAGCATAATGCTCTCCATGTCCATTCATGTTGTTGCAAAGGGTATAAAATGCAGAATTTTGAATCGTTTACACGTTCAGTCTGTGTAAGTCTTTTGTCCTGAGATGGGTCTCTTGTAGGCAGCATATGTGTGGGTCATGTTTTCTTATCCATTCAGCTATTCTATGTCTTTTGATTGGAGCATTTAATCCATTTACGTTTAAGGTTATTATCGATAGGTAGTTATTCATTGCCTTTTTTTCCTACTTGTGTTCCTGTCTCTTTCTCTTTTCCTTCCTTTCCTTAAAGCAGACCCTTTAGTATCTCTTGCAGAGGTGGTTTGGTGGAAGCATATTCTTTAGACTTCTTTTGTCTGGGAAACTCTTTATTTGGCCTTCTATCTTGATTGAGAGCCTTGCTGGGTAAAGTAGCCTTGGTTGCTGGCCTCTGTTTCTCATTACTTGGAATATTGTTTGCCATTCTCTTCTGGCTTGGAGTGTTTCCACTGAGAAGTCAGTTGCTAACCTTATTGGGGCTCCCTTGTATGTTACTTCTTTTTGTCCCTTGCTGCCTTTAAGATCCTCTCTTTGTCTTGGAATTTTGCCATTTTAATTTTGATGTGTCTTGCAGTGGGTCTCTTTGGGTTCCTCTTGCTTGGGAGTCTGTGTGTTTACTCGATTTGGGTGACTTTTTCTCTCATCAGATTAGGGAAATTTTCCATCATTACTTTTTCAAACAGGTTTTCTATCCCTTGCTCTTCTTCTTCTCCTTCTGGTATTCCTATCATATGGATATTGTTACATTTCATGTTGTCCTGCATTTCCCTTATTACCTCTTCATTCTTTCTGATCCTGTTTTCCTTTTCTTGATCTTTCTGGGTGTTTTTCTCTACTTTGTCCTCCAGCTCGCTGATCCGATCCTCTGCTTCATCAAGTCTGCTTTTCATTCCTTCTACTGTGTTCTTCCATTCAGAAATTGTATTCTTCATTTCCTCTTGGCCCTTCTTGATAGTTTCTACTTCCTTTTTCATGTTGATATAGTTTGCAGTGAGTTCATTGTAGTTTCCCTGTAGTTTCTCGTAGTTCTTTTTGAGCTCACAGAGCTCAGTGAGCTTCTTGACGACCATTGCTTTGAACTCAGTATCTGATAGTTGACTTGCCTCTTTTTCAGTTAGCATTCTTTCTGAGGCTTCCTCCTTTCCTTTCATTTGGGAATTGTTTCTTTGTCTTCCCATTGTTTGTGAGACTCTTCTTGTTGGCCTCTGCTTCTTAAATTGTTCTATTCTGACTCCTTGGGTTTATGGTATGAACTTCTATGCTAGAATGCCAATGGGATTCGGTGGTGCTGTCTTCTTAATCTCCTGTGCTCACTGGTCTTGAGCTGATGTTTATGGGTCTAACACGGTCTAACTCTGGTCTTTTCAGCATTCCAGGTTTTCTTGTCTCACCTGTGGAAAAAAAGGAATGGGGGCAAAAAGGGAAGGAGGGAAAAAGGGAATAGAAAAGGAAAGGAAGGAAGGAAGAAGGAATAAAGGAAGATCAGAGGCAAGATAAGAAGGAATTTTTTAAAAATTAAAACAAAAGAATAAATAAAAGAAGGCAGGAAGAAGGAATAAGAAAGGTAAAGGATGGAAGGAAGAAGGAATAAAAAAAAGAAAGAAGGACAGAAAGGAAGAAGGAATTCAGGGGGAAAGGAGGAACGAAAAAAAAAAAAGTCTTCTGCTGGCTTTAAACCAGTCAGGTTAGTTCTGCTGGTCTTCCTGTCTGTGGAATGGGAGGGGGTGGTTGGAAGGATTGGTTTCACTTTTCTCCCTTCCTGAGCCACACTCTTTGCTGTTGTTCAGCCTTCAGTCCAGTTCCTCCCGGTCCTTCTGCTCCCCACTAGGCCTTTAGTTCACTAGCTGTGTCCTTGAGTTGCACCAATTAGGGGCAACTCACATTCCACCTTCTTGCTCTTTGCTGTCTGATATGCTAGGGGCTCTAGGTGCTGCTATGGGGTAGTTCAGCCCCCTACTGGGTGGAGTCTTTCCGGGGCATGCAGTCTCCCCTAACCCTGCAGCTCCCCTCTGCTGGGCATTCTGCCTTCCTCCTAGAGAGCCAGTAGGCCCTGCAGAGTTCTGTGCGCAGGGGCTATGTAGGAGATTTTCAGAACTGGTGCTTTTGGGTGTGGTCGCCTGCAGGCAGCCAGGAGGTTGATTGGGTTGTGTGGCCGATCTCTGCTTTGGACTTCGGTTGGTTGCCATTCCCCTGCTTTGGGTCTGTGCGCAGGGGCAGCCAGCCCCTGACCTGGTTGCGTGCCCACCCAGGGGCTTTTTGTCTGTGCGCCCAGGCATCCGGGCGCTTATCAGGGCGTGCGCCCACCTGGGGTTTCAGGTGTGGGCCCCAGGCCACTGATTGGGGTACGCACCCACTGAGGCACTTTGGGGTGGCGCCCAGGCAGCCAGGCCGCTTATCAGGGAGCACGCTCACCCGGAGTTTCAGGTGTGGGCCCCTAGTCCGCTAATCTGGGTCCGGGCCAGCTGGTCTTCAGGTGAGCGCCGGGGCTGCTTATCCCACGTTCACAGTCCAAGGGCTGAGGGGGGAGGGGCGTCAGAGGCTGCGGCTGCTGCGGGGAGTTCTCTAACTAGCCCCTGATTGCCTCTATTTTCTTTTCCTTTTTGAGAAAGTCTTCCTATTCAAGCCCCCGTGGTCCAAACAAGCACCTGGCTGCTCACAGCTCAGCCTGGCTCTCTCCCAAGAATCCTGTAGCAGCCCCTGCGCCCGGGCTGGGGCTTCAGCCGCCCTGGTCCCCACGCAGGTCCCAGGGACCTTATTGTCCTTGAGCACTCTTCTTACCGTCAGATCTTTCAATGTCCTCTATCTTTGGTCTCCGATCTTCATATATGCTGGAATACTGTTGGCTGTTCGCTCTGCTCCTCAGATCAGCTAGGTATTTCACTGGCGTTGAGGGGAAGTGGACTCTGCTCCCACCTATCTCACCGTCATCTTCGTATAAATTTTTTATACATTTTGGAGATTAAACCTTTGTCTGATGTTGGCAAATATGTTCTCCATATGGTCAGTTCCCTTTTCATTTTGATAATGGTTCCTTTAGCCATGCAAAAGCTTTTTAATTTGATATAGTCCCATTTGTTTATTTTTTCTTATATTTCCCTTGCCGTAGGGCAGGAGTGTCAAACTCATTTTCACTGGGGGCCACATCAGCCTCGCAGTTGCCTCAAAGGGCTGACTATAATTTTAGGACTGTATAAATGTAACTACTCCTGGACTAGAGGCAAGGAGCTCGGCCCTGCCTCTGGGTAGAAATAAGGTGCCAGGCCGGATAAAACAAGGTGGAAGGCCGGATTCAGCCCGAGGGCCTTGTGTTTGCCACCTGTGCCTTAGGAGATATATTGGCAAAAATATTGCTATATGGGATATCTGAAATTTTACTGCTTATATTTTCTGCTTGGACTTTTATAGTATCACAACCTATGAGAAGTGTCCAATGTTTTGGCATCTCTGTGCCACGCTGGAAGAAGAAGAGTTGTCTTCGGCCACACATTAAATACAGAAATGCTGATGAAAACTGAGGAGCAAAAACAAAAGGTTTTATGTAAATTTACAATTTTGTGTTGGGCGTCATTCATAATCATCCTGGACTGGATGCAGCCTATGGGCCATGAATTGAATACTCCTATTTAAGTATTTTATCCATTTTGAGTTTATATTCTTGTGTATGGTGTAAATTGGTGATTTAGTTTAATTTTTTTTTTTTTTTGCATTTACCAGTCCAGTTCTCCCAATACCATTTACTGAAGAGACTATTTTTACTCCACTGTATGCTCGTTCCTGCTTTATCAGGTATTAATTTACTATAGAGACATGGGTTTATTTTGGGGCTTTCTATTCTGTTCCATTGATCTATGTGTCTGTTCTTATGCCAGTACCAGACTGTTTTGGTTACAGTGGCATTGTAATATATTTTTATATCACATATTGTGATCCCTCCAACTTTATTTTTCTTTCTTAAGATTGCTGAGGCTATTCAGGGTCGTTTTTGGTTGTATACAAATTTTTGAAGTATTTGTTCTAGATCTGTGAAATATGCCATTGGTATTTTAATAGGGGTTACATTGAATCTATAGATTGCTTTGGGTAGTATGGACACTTCAATTACGTTAATTCTTCCAATCCATGAACACAGCATATGCTTCCATTTGTTTGTGTCTTCCTTAATTTCTTCAGTGTTCTATACTTTTCCTAGTACAGGTCTTTTATCTTCTTGTTTAAGTTTATTCCTAGGTACTTTATTTTTCTTGTTACTATAGTAAATGGGATGTTTTCTCTAGTTTTCTCTTTGTGATAGTTCATTGTTGGTGTACAAAAATGCCATTGATTTCTGAATACTGACTTTGTATCTCACTACTTTGCTAAATTTACTTATTAGGTTGAATAGTTTTTTGGTGGAAACTATAGGTTTTTCTATGTATACTATCATGTTGTCTGCAAGTAATGACAGTTTTACTTCCTCTTTTCCAATTTGCATACTTTTTATATCTTTTTTTTTTTGTCTGATCACTGTGGCAAGAACTTCTGGTACTGTGATGAAAAAGAGTGGTGAGAGCAGACACCTGTGCCTTGTTCCTGATCTTAAGGCGAAAGCTTTTAGATTTTGCCCATTGAGTTTGATGTTGGCAATAGGTTTATCATATCTGGCCTTCATTATGTTGAGGTATGCTCCCTCTATCATCCCCTTGCTGATTGTTTTTATGATAAATGGGTGCTGGATATTATCAAATGCCTTTTTGGCATCTATTGATACGATCACGTTATTTTTGTTTTTCATTTTATTTATGTGGTGTATTACATTTATTGATTTGTCAATATTATACCTTCCTTGCATCCTGGGATAAATCCCACTGGATCATGATATATGGTCTTTTTAGTGTATTGCTGACTCCAGATTGCCAATATTTTGTTAAGTATTTTCACATCTATGTTCATCAGATATATTGGCCTATAGTTTTGTTTTTTGTTGTTGTTGTTGTTGTATCTCTCTCTGGTTTTGGAATTAGGGTGCTACTGTCCTTGTAAAGAGAGCTTGAGAGTCTCCCCCCTTCATGAATTTCTTGGAATATATTGAGAAGTATAGGTATTAGTTCTTCTTTAAATGTTTGGTAAAATTCACCAGTGAAGCCATGCAGTACAGGGCTTTTGTGTGCTGAAAGTTTTTGATTACTGCTTCAATTACAAAAGAATCCTTGCCTCAATTTCATTTAGCTCTTTTTCTGGGGATTCCTCCTTTCCTTTTGATTGGGGTTTATTTCTTTGTCTCCTCATTTTAGGTGACTCTTTTTATTTGTTTCTGCATCTCAGACTACTCTGTTTTAACTGCCTTCATGGAGTGGCCTCTTGTGGCAGGAGTTCTGTGGCACTCAATGATCACCTTATCTGGATGTTCTAGTTATACCCTTTATTCAGTTTGTGTGGGCTATCTTGTTGACCTTGGGCTTTGAATATTGATGGCTCATTCGCTGTTGGTTTCTCCCTTCACAACTCCTACTGCCTGGCTGACTGGGAGTCACAACTCCCACATCTTTGATGCTGTTGTACAGGTGCTGATTAACAAAGCGATACTACCCAGATAACTAAACCCAAACCAGCAAAAATACCCCTCTACACATCAGCAATATCAATAGCAAATGAGCAAATATTACCATATTTTTCAGACTATAAGACACACACACCCAAATTTTGGAGGAAAATGGGGGTGTATCTTATAGTCTGAATGTAGCTTACCTAGCTCACTGTGGGAGGGCAGCAGTGGAGTGGGGTTTTTTTCCCCTATTTTCCTCCTCTAAAACCTAGGTGTGTCTTATAGTCTGAAAAATACAGTAATAAAGTTGGAATGAGATTAAGAATATTATAAGAATAGGAAAAAATAATATGAGATGACTAAAGGAGAGAGAAATGATTTTGAAAGGATAGAGGGGGGAGAAATAATGAAGAGGGAATAGAAACAAGGAGAAGAGAGATAGAAAATAAAATTTAAAACATAAGTTAAAAAGGGAAGGGCATTGGCACAATGGAGTAAGAAAAGGGAAGTCTACTATGAGGTTTGAAATAAAATTTTTAAAAATAGTGAACCAGAGAACCAAGATGGTGGCATAGGTAGACACACTGTGCCTCCTCGCACAACCAGAACTGACAGAGAATTGAACGGCAAGGGGGTCTGACACCAAGGAAATAAAAAATAAACATTCATCCTGACCAGTAGGAGGGGTAGAGAGGGGCACCAGGGTGGAGAGGATTCCCGTGGCTATGGCAGGACCTAGACTGGCAGAGTGTGGGACAAACGGCGCAGGCAGTCCGAGCACTAGCAGACCCTGCAGCCCCACATTCTTGCACAGATAAACCGAGAGGGCTGGACTCAGAGTGGCAGAGAGCGGGGCAGGCAGAGCAGTGGGTAGCACCCCACGGCCCCACATTCGCGCATAGATAAACCGGACAAACGGCGGGGAGCAAAGCCAACCGCGCAACCCAGGGCTCCAGCGCGGCGGGGGGGGGGGGGGAATAAAGCCTCAAACCTCTGATTGAAAACGCCCGTAGGGGTTGGGGCAGCAGCAGGAGAGACTCCCAGCCTCACAGGAGAGGTCATTGGAGAGACCCACAGGGGCCTAGAGTGTGCACAAGCCCACCCACTCGGGAACCAGCACCAGAGGGGCCCAGTTTGATTGTGGGTATCGGAGTGAAAGACTGAAATCCAGAGCAGAGTGAGGCGGGTGCCATTGTTCCCTCTCGGCCCCTCCCCCACATACAGCTTCACAGGGCAGCTACCAGCATTATCCCGCCCTGGTGAACACCTAAGGCTCCACCCCTTTAAGTAACAGATGCGCCAAGACAAAAAAAAAAATTGCCCAAATGACAGAACACTTCAAAGCTCCAGAAAAAAATACAACTAAGCGAGGAAGAGATAGCCAACCTATCGGATGCACAGTTCAAAACACTGGTTATTAAGACGCTCACAGAATTGGTTGAATTTGTTCGAAAACTAGATGAAAAAATGAAGGTTATGCCAAGAGAAACAAAGGAAAATGTACAGGGAACCAATAGTGATGCGAAGGAAACTGGGACTCAAATCAATGGTGTGGACCAGAAGGAAGAAAGAAACATCCAACCAGAAAAGAAGGAAGAAACAAGAATTCGGATAAATGAGGAGAGGCTTAGGAACCTCCAGGACATCTTGAAACGTTCCAACATCCGAATTATAGGGGTGCCAGAAGGAGAAGAGGAAAAACAAAAAATTGAAAACTTATTTGAACAAATAATGAAAGAGAACTTCCCCAGTCTGGCAAAGGAAATAGACTTCCAGGAAGTCCAGGAAGCTCAGAGAGTCCCAAACAAGTTGGACCCAAGGAGGAATACACCAAGGCACATCATCATTACATTCCCCAAGATTAAAGAGAAGGAGAGAATCTTAGAAGCAGCAAGAGAAAAGGACACCGTTACCTACAAAGGGGTTCCCATAAGACTGTCTGCTGATTTCTCAAAAGAGACCTTACAGGCAAGAAGGGACTGGCAAGAAGTATTCCAAGTCATGAAAGGCAAGGGCCTACACCCAAGATTACTCTATCCAGCAAAGCTATCATTTAGAATGAAAGGGCAGATAAAGTGCTTCTCAGATAAGGTCAAGTTACAGGAGTTCATCATCACCAAGCCATTATTATATGAAATGTTAAAGGGACTTATCTAAGAAAAAGATCAAATATATGAACAGTAAAAATGACAGCAAACTCACAGTTATTAACGACCACACCTAAAACCAAAACAAAAGAAAACTAAGCAAACAACTAGAACAGAAACAGAACCACAGAAATGGAGATCACATGGAGGGTTATCAACAGGGGATTGGGAGGGGGAGAGAGGGGGGTAAGGTACAGAGAATAAATAGCATAAATGATAGGTGGAAAATAGACAGGGGGAGGGTAAGAATAGTGTAGGAAATGTAGAAGCCAAAGAACTTATAAGTATGACCCATGGACATAAACTATGGGGGGGGAATGTGGGAGGGAGGGGGTGGACAGGATGGAGTGAGTGAAGGGGGGAAATGGGACAACTGTAATAGCATAATCAATAAATATATCAAAAAATAAAAAATAAACATAAAAAAATAGTGAACCAATAAGAACAAAATTGAAAAAAACACACAACAGGGTCAATAACAATGACTGATGAGCAAAGATTAATAAAGGTGGAAAGAGAATATTATAAGAAACATAAAAGAGAATATGACATGTCTACAGTAAAGAAAAATTATTTTGAGAGGATAGAAGGAGCAGAAATAATAAGAGTAAGCAATAGAATCCAAGCTAAGACAGGGAAAAATTAAATTCCAAACTCAAGTAAGCAAGGGCAAGAGGAAGACCAAGTGGAGTAATACAGGGGTAGAGTAACCTATGAGATCTGAAATTAAAAAAAAAAAATAGTGAACAGTCCTGGCTTATGGGGTTCAGAGGATTAGGTGTCAACCTGAAAGCCAAAGGGTTGCTGGTTCAATTCCCAGTCAGGGCACATGCCTGTGTTGTGGGCCAGGTCCCCATGGGGGACATGCAAGAGGCAACCACATATTGATGTTTCTTTCCCTCTTTCTCCCTCTCTTCCCCTGTTTCTAAAAATAAATAAATAAAATATTTTAAAAAATAAAACAGTGAACAAATAGGAATTCAATTGAAGAAAACCAGCAATAACTGCAATATCCATGCCAAACAACCCACAATTAATAAAGGTGGGAAGAAAATAAGAATATTATAAGAAAGAGAAAAGGACTGTGAGCTGACTAAAGGAAGGAAGAGAGATTCTGAAAGGATAGAGGGAGGAAAAATAGTAAGAGTAAGGAATAGGAACAAGGCAACGAGAGGGTAAAATAAAATTTACAATGAAAATAAGAAAAGGCAGGAAGAAGGGAAGGGTACTATGTGAGATTTGAAATAAAAATAAAATAAAAATACATAAGTCTAAATAAAAAATGAAAAATAAAAGACAAAAAATAGTGAATTAGTTGGAATACACTTGAATAAAACAAAGAAATGTTACAGGGGTATGTGAGAGGAAAAAAATAACCCAAATCCTGAAGAAGAATGAGGTGTTATTCATCTCAGCACAGTTTGGTGTTTGCCTTCTGTCTTCTCCTTCTGGATCTACCTCTGGCTTTTTATCAGGCCAAGGTCCAGGGGTAGGTCACCCAACTTCTGTCAGCACCACATGTACCAACTACACCTGCCTCTAGAGGGGGCTTCTATTGTGATTGGGAGGGTAGGACCCCTGCATTTCCCCTGGGAGGCACTGTTCAGTCTTCTGGGAAAACTGTGGTTGTGATCTCTACCCTTGTGCCACCCATCTTAGTCTGTCCCATTTTATTTCCAATAATGTATAGTTTCTGATGAGTTAGCTGTTCATTTCAAGGAAGGGGCCAATATGTGTGAGAGGATCAACTCTTTCCTGCTTGGTGCTGATGGCAGTTCTGTGTGAGAGCCAAGGTTGGGCAGGGCTATGATTACCCATGCTGTCCCAATTTCTTTGTTTTTTAATGTTACTAAAATAATTTGATGGGCTTCACTGAGAAAAATAATTTCTGATATATTTTTATATATAAGTAAATTCAAATGAGAAAATAAGTATGTATTGTTAAAATATATAATGAATGTTTTTAGCCATAGCATCTAAATTTAGAACATTTTCAGTCATCAAATAACATTTGCTATCCTGGTGAATTTCTTCAAGATTGCAATTATACTGAATTTAATTTTGGGATATGCAATTTTATCTATTATTTACATCTATATGTTAATGTATTCCTTAAATGTTGGAATGTATTTCTAGTTATTTACCTTAACCACAGTACTATATTTCTCATGTTTAAACTTTGATACTTAAAATTAGTAGAAACTATATTTTCAGTGGAAGATTCCTCTTGAATTCAACTAGATACTTAAATAATATTTGTGTTCATAATTACATTTAATATTTTAATTAATTTTTTCACAGTTTTTATTGTTATTCAAGTACAGTTGTTTCCATTTTCCTCCCACCACTCCCCCCGACCCCAGCCATCCCCACTTTCCCACCCTTGATCCTACACCCCTTTGGCTTTGTCTATGAATCCTTTATACATGATCCTGACAACCCTTCCCCCTTTTTCCCTCATTATCCCCTCCCACTTCCCCTCTGGTTACTGTCCGTTTGTTCTTAATTTCAATGTCTCTGGTTATACTTTTCTTGCTTCGACTCCTCTCCAGGAAGACAAATAACCCAATTAAAAAATAGGCAAAGGACCTCAACAAACATTTCTCCAGGGAGTAAGTACAGAGGGCCCAGAGACATATGAAAGGATTCTCAGCATCACTAGCCATTAGAGAGATGCAAATTAAAACCACAATGAGATACCACTTCACATGGGTCAGAATGGTAATCATAACCAAATCAACAAACAAGTGCTGGCAAGGTTGTGGAGAGAAGGAAACCCTAGTACACTGTTGGTGGGAAGGCAGACTGGTGCAGCCACTGTGGAAAACAATATGGAATTTCCTCAGAAAACTAAAAATGGAACTGGCTTTTGACCTGGCAATTCCCCTGCTGGGATTATATCATAGGAACCCTGAAACACCAATCCAATAGCACCTATGAACCCCAATGTTCACAGCAGCACAATTTATAATAGCCAAGTGCTGGAAACAGTCTAAGTGCCCATCAGGAAATGAGTAGATCAAAAAACTGTGGTTCATTTACACAATGGAATACTACACAGCAGAAAGAAAGAAGGAACTCCTATCCTTTGCAACAGCATGGATGGATCTGGAGAGCATTATGCCAAGTGAGGTAAGCCAGACAGTGAAAGACAAATACCATATGCTGCACCAATTTCTGATCTCCCTGTCTTGCTGGCCTCAGTGAAATAGGGCTTTAGGAACCAGTGTATTTTGTCTCCCTGAGAGAAGTTCAAAAGTGTCCTTTTGGAGATACTCTTCCTGCCTTTCTCCTGTGGATACGCACTCTGCAGGGGGTTCTTCAGCCTGTCCTGCCTGTTCTGCCAAACCTGCAGGAGGTGGGGGCTGGGTAGTTCTTCCCTTCCCAGAGGTTTGACTTCTGCTAGGGAAAGGGCTTCTGCCTGGCTGTAAATAATCTCAGGTGCTCAACACTTTCCTGTCTAATTCCCAGCCCACTGTCCTTTTAGTAGACACAGTCCTAAACTCTCCATTTTGCATAGCCCCTGTCTTGCTAGCCATGAGGAGCTTGGGCCAGAAATCTCTTTGCTGTGCAATTTTCTGACCTTCCTGCCCAACTGTACTCAGTAGGAGCAAACTGCACTTTCAATCTTGTCCCTTTGTTGGAAAGGCAACTGCACACAGGGTCCCTGCACAGCATGCTTCAGCTCTCCTTTTAAAAAGTCTTTAAAGTCACTATCCAGCTCTGCACCTACACAACTTCTCCAAAAAGCCAGAAGTCTCTTGGCACTGCTGGCTGCAGCCTGCCTCTGCCCAACCCAGGTGCAGATAGAATCCCTCTCTCTCTCTGACACTCTCCCAGTTGGCATTTGGTTCTGCAGCTATGGATGATGTGCTGCTTGCTATGTGCATGTATCTTGGTTCTCTCCAACGTTACACATCCTCCCAAGCCATTCCTGCCCTGGGTCTGTGAGCTTCCTGCTCAGGACTGGGGACCCTGCCTGGGAGGGTACAGATGACAAAGCTGCAATTTTTGATCAGTCTGTCCACATGTACAGGCACCACGCACAGGGTATTTCCCCCTGAACTTACAAAATCTCCTTACCACCCATTGTGAAGCATCTTCTGTACTCCTTGGCTCAAAACTTCATATCAGCTAAGATTCCATTGATCAGGCTTTTTGTTGGAAGATCAGCCAAGAATCCAAGTTGGGGGCTAAAGCAAGTAGACTCAGCTTCGGCCTACTTGGCCACCATCTTCTTCCCTCAACTATCCTTAAGTAAGTTGACTCTCAAGGTTTTGGACCCACAGATCTGAGAGGGTAGACCTTTGATTTCTAAGAACCAATCTCCTCTTCTTCCATCCCATGTGAGCAAATGTGACCATCCTTAAAGCATCTGTCCAGATATGCCTTGCTCTTCTTCAAACTAGTGCCAACAGGGCCTGCTTTCGCTATTTCCACCACAGCTCAGCAAGCTTTACTTTGCACCCCAGATTGGTTTTGGAAATTGACTCATAGAAATCTCTCTACCAGAATAGTCTATTCTGTATTCTGTTGAGCCCTGTTTATAACTATTAAGAATTATAGTCCATTAATTTACAGTGACAAAGTATTGTTCACTGATTTTTATTGTTAAAATGCTGAGAACCCACTTTATAGTATTTTATTGTTCTCATGTAGTAATAGAAAATGGATCCTGCATATATTCTTATTTGTTTACTTCTTGAAAATTAAAAATATTGGTTGTTAATGACTGTGTCTGGGAAATAAGGCAGGGCTTCCAAAAGGAGTTACCTCTGTCTCTATCTTCTCAGACCTGGTGAAAATGCTAAAGATGAAGGGTGTGTGGGCAAGAGAGCTGAGAAGGGCCCAAGGAAGGCAAAGTTAATCAAACATTAGAAATGATTTTGAAGTTGCTTTGAAACCACAGTAAAAATTAAGAGAAAGGAGAGAATTATTTTGGATTTTGAAGAAGCAGTCACATGCAAGGGTGTTTCTTCCCAAGATTTATGTATGTAATTCTGTTGATTTGACCAGAAAGGTCACGATACTGTGGAGACAAGTTCTCCAATGGCACATTAAATCATTCTTTGAAAATATGTCCATTTGGATCTAGTTTCTTTTCATGCCCCAAGATGGAGCTAAAGCAATGCCATCCTCCTAAAACTCAGTCTATTTATTACTTGAAGGAAAGGGGAGAACCTGGTTCCTTCTGAATGCTCACATAGCAAGTGCAAGAAGAAGAAGGCATCGTGTTTTCTTCTTCTAAAGCAGGGGTGTCGAACTCGTCTTCACTGGGGGCCACATCAGCCTCGTGGTTGCCTTCAAAGGGCTGACTTTAATTTTAGGACTGTATAAATGTAACTACTCCTCAACTAGGGGCAAGGAGCTTGGCGCTGCTGCCGGGTAGAAACATGGTGCCGGGCCAGAAAAAACAAGGTGGAAGGCCAGATTCAGCCTGCGGGCCTTGTGAAAATGCTAAATGTTTGCCACCTGTGTTCTAATGCATGCTGTTTCCCAGCTGAGCAACATACTGGAACATGAGAGAAGTAAAGAATCATTACAACTGTTTGGACTGGCTTCATTTTTCAGCAAGTCACAATCTTCTCTGAAAAGGAAGCCCATTGTCTATGCCTGGCCACAGGTGAGGTTTTGGGGGTCAAGGATTTGTTTCTCTCCCTTATTGTCCTTCCCTCTCAGGTTTTCACCACTCTAGAGGAATAAAAGAAAATCGAGAGATACTGAGTGGGCCAAAAATCTGACAAATAACCAGGCATTTCCATAATGAAGGAGTTAGGTAATTGCCAATTTACTCTGGTTTTGCTGCCAGCTGGTATGGTATCCTTTTCAGTTCAATGGCCTAAGTGACTATTGAGATCATTAAACCATTTAAGGGTTAAGAAGAGAGAAGTTCCATTTTCTATTTCCTGTTATGCTTTATTTTCTCCATTTTACAGATGGAGAAACTGAGGATTATGTAGGTTAGATAATTTACCCAAGTCCAAAGAGCAAGTAAGTGGTGGAAGTAAGATTCAAACCCAAGACTGTCTTACTAAAATAGTTGTGTTCTCAGTCACTGTGCCACACAGTACGGTATTATTAAGGCTACAATACCTTCGGGGTCTTAATAACATTAATAATTAACACTATTATTGATGGCATATTCTATGCTAGGCCCTATTCTAACCATTCTTTATGTATTAACTAATTTATTCTCTAACCTCACAACCCTATAAGGAAAATACAATGAGTTTATAGATAAGAAAATAAGGCATGGAGAACTCAATTTCCTATATTCACAGCACCAATAAGCGGTGTAGCTGGGCCACACATTCAGGCAGCCTGCCTCCAAAGACCATCCTCTGAACTGCTTGATTATATTGGAAGTAATATGCTCATTTCTTCACAGGGCAGTCCAGTCCACTTTGAGGATCCGCTTTCTTTGTTAGAAAGTTGGGTCTGCAGCTCTAAAGGACTTCTCAGAAGCAAACAGTAGAGTTCAAAAGTCCAACCTACATTTGAGGCTCTTGCTCAATTCCTTCCCCAAATGCATACTTCCATTACCTTTTAACCTGCATCTTTGAACAAACTGATATATGGGGAGCTCAGCAATGGCAAATCTCAGCTGTGCCTTTAATGTCTGATGAGTCTGCTAGTACACTGTTTTTCATTTGCTTTAAAGGAGATCTAATGAGAGATCATTTCCTGATAATGAATTGTCTGTTTTCAACATCCTTAGGCCACACCACTTTGCTGCAAACAATCCCTATTTTGGCATAATTGCCTTTGAAAGGGGGGCACAAGAGGCAGCTTAAACTCCTCAGAGTTTGGGTCTGATTTCCTGAGGTGTTGCATTTCAGCAGAGGCCCCTGACAACAGGCAGAGAATAAAAACAAGTGTGGTCTGGGGCAGACAGTGTTTTTCAAACAGTTGGCCAAATTTCTCCTGGCAGCCGGGAAGCAGCTGAGTCATCAAACGTTAGGCCTATAATGAGATGGAGGCTGGGCTGTATTGAAGTGCATTCCAGACTGACTGTGAAACCCAGAGCTGCTGCTGCTGCTTTGCCAATGTTTCTTCCAAGGCCCAATTTCATCTCTTCTTTCTCTTTTCCCTCCTCTTTGCAATTTCCCATACAGCATTTGCCTGCCAGTGGATGGAATATTTGAAGGAATTTTGGGGTCACCTCAGGTACAGCTTCTGCTCTGTAAGCTAAAGCTAATGAAATCCATTTCCTGGTCAGAAAGTCAAAATAGAAGAAAGTCACTGAGATGGAGCACTCAAGGAGTGGACAAGAATGGGCAGGTATTCTTTTCTGAGAGGCAGAAATGATGTAAGCATTCAGAAGTTGAAAGTCAGATGTTTGGACAAAACCCTAGTCTCAATTTGAATCTTAGGTGTGTTAAAATACTCTATGGAACACTTTGACTAAAACTTCGGAGAGTGGAGCATAAGGAAGAGGGCCTAAGTAGGGTAATGCCTCTTGAAAATCCCCCATTTAGAGATCCCCTTTTTATATCTAAAACAAATGTTTGGACTCATTAAGCATAAAGAATGAACAGTATTTTCTGTGTCTTTTAAGATGACTGCCTGTAACACCCACCATTCCTAAGCCTAACTATGAATGTGAACAAACAATATCTGTTTTGTTTCTACATCTGTGATAATGTGCAGGTAACGATTGTTTACTTACACCTGCCCCTAATAAGTAAGGGAAAAGATGAAGTGTCTTATAGACTGACAGTGCCCTGTTGGGCACCAATCAGAACCTGGAGCTGACCTCAACCTGATCAGATAGATGTTTCAACTAAAGAAATATTGTGGAAGAGAGAAGCCTTCTTTCACTGTTGACAGTAAGCTGTGAAGGCATGAAGAAGGGGGGACAATATGACTTGGAAAGAACCTTGAAATTCCACAATACTATAATCCATTGTCTGGATTCTGATGGAAAAACAAAGAAACTGGATTCTCCTCATTTCAGTCCTCACCAACAGCATTCCTCCAGTCTGTTCTCCCTGACCCTACCCATAATAATAATAATGTGAGTTATTTTTATAAAACTCTAAAGAACCTTCATATAGGGATAAGAACACTGAGGTCCAGAGATATTAATTGATTTGCCCAAAGTCACACAGGAAGTTAGTTGTAGAGCTAGGTCCCCGAGATCATCAGTTCCTGATGCCATTACTCCTTTTATACAACAAATCATTCTGATTTGAATTGCTGGTTCTCAATTTTCAGATGCATCAGAATTATGTGGAAAGCATTTCACAAATGCAAATTTATAGACTTTACCTTCAGAAATAAAGTGGGTCTAGAATACATGTGCAGAATCTCCATTTTTTAACAAAGGCTTCTGATGAAAGAGGTCTTTAGGCCATAAATCAAATGAGAGAGAATCCATAAACTCAGAGCTGTCCAGACATTTTATTTAAATCCCTATAGATAATATTTTAAATTAAAAGTTCACACAGGAATAGAAAAAAACGAAGAGGGCTATTTATTCTCAAAAGAACCATGAGTTGTGGTTTTAATGTGCATCTCTCTGATGGCTAGTGATGCTGAGCATCTTTTCATATGTCTCTGGGCCCTCTGTATGTCTTCCTTGGAGAAGTGTCTGTTCAAGTCCTTTGCCCATTTTTTATTGGGTTGTTTGTCTTCCTGGAGTGGAGTCATGTGAGTTCTTTATATATTTTGGAGCTCAGGCCCTTGTCTGAGGTATCATTGGAAAATATGTTTTCCCATACTGTTGGTTCTCTTTGTAATTTGGTGCTGTTTTCTTTAGCCTTGCAGAAGCTTTTTATTTTGATGAGGTCCCATTTCTTTATTCTTTCCTTTATGTCCCTTGCTTCAGGGGACATGTCTGTGAGGATGTTGCTGCGTGCAATGTCTGAGATTTTCCTGCCAATGATTTCCTCGAGGACTTTTATGGTGTTACAACTTATATTTAAGTCTTTTATCCATCTTGAGTTTATTTTTGTGTATGGCGTAAGTTGGTGATCGTGAGGAGAGGGGATTACAGGAACTACTATAAAGGACACATGGACAATATCAAGGAGGAGGGTGGAGGTGGGGGAGGGAGGGGGGTTCAGCTGGGGTGGGGTGGAGGGATGGGGAGAAAAGGCACACAACTGTAATTGAATAACAATAAAAAATTAAAATTAAAAAAAAGTTGAGAACCACACAAAAAAATTTTTAATGTATTATTTTTTTAATATAGTGAATGGGTATTTAGGAAGAGAAAATATCACTGGGATTGAAAATTACTATGATTCATGAAGAATATATGAATAAAATTTTTAAAGATTTAAAAAAAAAAACCGATTTTCCAGGAAGATGACGGTGAGATAGGTGGGAGCAGAGTCCACTTCCCTTCAACACCAGTGAAATACCTAGCGGATCTGAGGAGCAGAGTGAACAGCCAACGGTATTCCAGCATATATGAAGATCGGAGACCAAAGAGAGAGGACATTGAAAGATCTGACCATAAGAAGAGTGCTTAAGGACAATAAGGTCCCTGGGACCAGCGCTGGGACCAGGGCGGCTGAAGCCCCAGCCCGGCCGCAGGGTCTGCTGCAGGATTCTTGGGAGAGAGCCAGGCTGAGCTGTGTGAGCAGCCAGGTACTTGTTTGGACCAGAGGGGCTTGAATAGAAAGACTTTCTTAAAAAGAAAAAGAAAACAGAGGCACTCAGCAGCTACTTAGAGAATACTCTGCAGCAACCAGGGACTCTGGCGCCCCTCCTCCCTCAGCCCTTGGACTGTGAACATGGGATAAGCAGCCAGTGTGCTCACCTGAACCCCGGTTTCCCAGACCCAGATTAGCGGACTGGGGGCGCACACCTGAACCCCGCCGGGGAGCCCACACCTGAAACCTCGGGTGGGTGCTCACCTGGAGCAGATGCTAGCTGCCCCACCCACAGGCCCAAAGCAGCTCCCTGTGACTCAGGTCAAAAGCACCAGATTAACTGATCAATAGCCTGGCTGCCAGCAAGGGACCACACCTACAACTCCTACTTAGCCCCTGAACACAGAGCCCTGCAGGGCATACTGGCTCTCTAGGACTAAGGCAGAACACCCAGCAGAGGGGAGCTGCAGGGCTAGGGGGGACTGCATGCCCCGGAAAGACTCAACCCAGTAGGGGGCTGAACCACCCCATAGCACCACCAAGAGCCCCTAGCATCTAAGAGAGCAAAGAGCAAGAAGGGGGAGTGTGAGTTGCCCCTAATTGGTGCAACTCAAGGACAGCACAACTGGTGAACTAAAGGCCTAGTAGGGAGCAGAAGGACACTGAGCAACTGGACTGAAGGCTGAACAACAGCAAAGAGTGTGGCTCAGGAAGGGAGAAAAGTGAAACCAATCCTTCCAACCACCCCCTCCTGATCCACAGACAGGAAGACCAGCAGAACTAACCTAACTGGTTTAAAGCCTGCAGAAGACTTTTTTTTTTTTCCTTCCTCCTTTCCCCCTGAATTCCTTCTTCCTTTCTGTCCTTCTTTCTTTTTTTTTTATTCCTTCTTCCTTCCATCCTTTACCTTTTTTATTCCTTCTTCCTGCCTTCTTTTATTTATTCTTTTGTTTTCATTTTTGTTAAAATTCCTTATCTTGCCTCTGATCTTTCTTTATTCCTTCTTCCTTCCTTCTTTTCATTTTCAATTCCCTTTTTCCCTCCTTCCCTTCTTTTTTTTCTTTCCCCCCCACTTTCTCTTTCTCCCACAGGTGAAACAACAAAACCTGGAGTGCTGAAAGGACTAGAGTTAGACCGTGTTACAAACATAAATGTCAGCTCAAAACCAGTGAGCACAGGACATGAAGGAGACAGCACCACTGAATCCCATTGGCATTCTACCATAGAAGTTCATACCATAAACACAGGGAGTCAGAACACATCAATTTAAGAGGCAGAGGCTAACAAAAAGAGTCACACAAACAATGGGAAGACAAAGAAACAATTCCCACATGAAAGGAAAGGTGGAAGCCTCAGAAATGATGCTAACTGAAAAAGAGGCAAGTCAACTATCAGATACTGAGTTCAAAGCAATGGTTATCAGGAGCTCACTGAGCTCTGTGAGCTCAAAGAGAACTACCAGAAACTACCGGGAAACTGCAATGAACTCACTGCAAACTATATCAACATGAAAAAGGAAGTAGAAACTATCAAGAAGGGCCAAGAGGAAATGAAGAATACAATTTCTGAATGGAAGAACACAGTAGAAGGAATGAAAAGCAGACTTGATGAAGCAGAGGATCGGATCAGCGAGCTGGAGGACAAAGTAGAGAAAAACACCCAGAAAGATCAAGAAAAGGAAAACAGGATCAGAAAGAATGAAGAGGTAATAAGGGAAATGCAGGACAACATGAAATGTAACAATATCCATATGATAGGAATACCAGAAGGAGAAGAAGAGGAACAAGTGATAGAAAACCTGTTTGAAAAAGTAATGATGGAAAATTTCCCTAATCTGATGAGAGAAAAAGTCACCCAAATCGAGTAACACACAGAGACTCCCAAGCAAGAGGAACCCAAAGAGACCCACTGCAAGACACATCAAAATTAAAATGGCAAAATTCCAAGAAAAAGAGAGGATCTTAAAGGCAGCAAGGGACAAAAAGGAAGTAACACACAAGGGAGCCCCAATAAGGTTAGCAACTGACTTCTCAATGGAAAAACTCCAAGCCAGAAGAGAATGGCAAAAAAATATTCCAAGTAATGAGAAACAGAGACCTGAAACCAAGACTACTTTACCCAGCAAGGCTCTCAATCACATTAAAAGGCCAAATAAAGAGTTTCCCATGCAAAAGAAATCCAAAAGAATATACCTCCACCAAACCAGCTCTGCAAGAGGTGCTAAAGGGACTGCTTTAAGGAAAGGAAGGAAAACAGAAAGAGACAAGAACACAGGTAGGAAAAAAAGGCAATGAATAACTACCTATCGATAATAACCTTAAATGTAAAAGGATTAAATGCTCCAATCAAAACACATAGAATAGCTGAATGGATAAGAAAACATGACCCACACATATACTGCCTACAAGAGACCCATCTCAGGACAAAAGATGTACACACACTGAAAGTGAAGGGCTCGAAACAAATTTTCCAAGCAAACGGACAGGGAAAAAAAGCAGGGGTAGCAATACTCATATCAGACAAAATAGACTTCCAAAGAAGGGCCATAAAGAGAGACACAGAAGCTCACTTCATAATACTCAAAGGAAGAATCCACCAAGAAGACATAAACATTGTAAATATATATGCACCCAACATAGGAGCACCCAAATACATAAAGAAAATCCTGGAGGACTTCAAGAAAGATATTGACAGCAACATAATTATAGTAGGGAGACTTTACTCCTACTAACAGTAGGAGACTTTAACACCCCACTGTCACAAATGGACAGGTCTTCCAAACAAAATATCAAGAAGGATATTGTGTCACTTAACAATACCCTAGAGGAAATGGACTTAACTGACATATATAGAGCTTTTCATACCAAAGAAGCAAAATACACATTCCTTTCAAGTGTACATGGAAGTTTTTCAAAGATAGATCACATGAGAGGACATACAGCAAGCCTCAACAAATTCAAAAAAATTGAAATCATACCAAGCATTTTATCTGACCACAAGGGACTGAAACTAGAAACCAAGCCCAAAGGACAAAACCCAAAACACTCAAAATCATGGAGACTGAATAGCATGCAATTAAACAATGAATGGGTCAAGAACAAGATTAGGGAAGAAATCAAAAACTTTCTGGAAACAAATGAAAATGAACTCACAACAACCCAAAACCTATGAGACACAGCAAAGGCAGTCCTTAGAGGGAAGTTCATAGCAATACAGGCCTACCTTAAAAAGATAGGAACATTTCAAACAAACAACCTAACCCGATGCCTACAGGAACTCCACGAACCACAAAAAAGACAGCCCAGAGCAAGCAGAACGAAGGAAATAACCAAGATCTGAGCAGAGTTAAATGACATAGAGACTAAAAGCACAATTCTAAGGATCAATGAATCCAGGAGCTGGTTCTTTGAAAAGATAAACAAAATCGACAAGCCTTTAAGTAGGCTCAGCAAGACAAAAAGAGAGACGATCCAAATAAACACAATTACAAATGAAAGAGGAGAGATTACACCTGACAGCACAGAAATACAAAGGATTGTAAGAAATTACTAAGAAGAACTGTATGCTAAGAAATTTGAACACCTAGATGAAATGGACACATTTCTAGAAAAATATAATCTTCCAAAACTGAATGAAGAAGAAGCAGAAAACCTGAACAGACCAATAACAGCAGAAGAAATTGAAGCAGTAATAAAAAAAAATACCAACCCACAAAGCCCTGGACCAGATGGTTTCCCAGGAGAATTCTACAAAGCATTTAAGGAAGAGCTAACCCCTATCCTTCACAGACTATTCGAAAATCCAGCCTGATGGACGACTCCCAAACTCATTTTATGAAGCCAGCATCATCCTAATCCCAAAACCAGATAAAGACACAACGAAGAAAGAAAACTTCAGGCCAATATCGCTGATGAACATAGAAGCTAAAATTCTCAACAAAATATTGGCAAACCACATCCAGCAATACATTAAAAAGACCATACACCATGACCAAGTGGGATCCATCCCGGGGATGCAAGGATGGTACAATATTCACAAATCAATAAACATAATACATCACATCAATAATTGCAAAGACAAAAATCACATGATCATATCAATAGATGCGGAAAAAGCATTTGATAAGATACAGCACCCATTTCTGATAAAAACACTCAGCAAAGTGGGAATAAAGGGAGCATTCCTCAACATCATAAAGGCCATATATGAGAGACCTATAGCCAACATCATACTCAATGGACAAAAACATAGAACTTTACCACTAAGATCAGGAACCAGACAAGGATGCCCTCTCTCACCACTCCTATTCAACATAGCATTAGGAGTCCTAGCCACAGCAATCAGACAAGAAAAAGCAATAAAAGGCATCCAAATTGGAATGGAGGAAATGAAACTGTCACTGTTTGCAGATGACATGATAGTGTACATGGAAAATCCTATAGACTCCACCAAAAAATTACCTAAACTAATAAATGAATTTGGCAAAGCAGCCAGATACAAAGTCAATACTCAGAAATCAAAGGCATTCCTTTACACCAACAACGAATCTGCAGAAACAGAAATCAGGAAAAAAATACCATTCGATATAGCAACAAGAAAAATAAAGTACCTAGGAATAAACGTAACCAAGGAGGTAAAAGACCTGTACTCAGAAAACTACACAACAATGAAGAAAGAAATTAAGGAAGACACAAGCAAGTGGAAGCATGTAGCATGCTCATGGATTGGAAGAATTAATATCATCAAAATGGCCATACTACCCAAAGCAATTTATAGATTCAATGCAATCCCTATTAGAGTACCCATGGCATATTTCACAGATATGGAACAAACATTTCAGAAATTATATGGAACCATAAACGACCCCAAATAGCTCCAGCAATTTTGAGAAAGAAGAACAAAGCAGGAGGGATCACAATAGCTGATATCAAACTGTATTACAAGGCCACTGTAATCAAAACAGCATGGTACTGGCATCAAAACAGGCACATAGACCAATGGAACAGAACAGAGAGCCCAGAAATAAACTCAAGTCTATACGGTCAATTAATATTTGACACAGGAGGCAGGAGCATAAAATGGAGCAAAAACAGCCTCTTCAACAGATGGCGTTGTGAGATCTGGACACCTACGTGCAAAAAAATGAAACTCGATCACCAACTTACGCCATACATGAAAATAAATTCAAGATGGATAAAAGACTTAAATATAAGTTGTAACACCATAAAAGTCCTTGAGGAAAACATTGGCAGGAAAATCTCAGACATTCCACGCAGCAACATCCTCACAGACACATCCCCTGAAGCAAGGGACATAAAGGAAAGAATAAAGAAATGGGACCTCATCAAAATAAAAAGCTTCTGCAAGGCTAAAGAAAACAGCACCAAATTACAAAGAGAAACAACAGTATGGGAAAACGTATTTGCTAATGATACCTCAGACAATGGCCTGATCTCCAAAATATATAAAGAAGTCACACGACTCCACTCCAGGAAGGCAAACAACCCAATTAAAAAATGGGCAAAGGACTTGAACAGACACTTCTCCAAGGAAGACATACAGAGGGCCCAGAGACATATGAAAACATGCTGAGCATCACTAGCCATCAGAGAGATGCAAACTGAAACCACAATGAGGTACCATCTCACACCAGTCAGAGTGGCCAACATAAACAAATCCACAAACAAATGTTGGAGAGGATGCGGAGAAAAGGGAACCCTAGTGCACTGTTGGTGGGAATGCAGACTGGTGAAGCCACTGTGGAAAACAATATGGAATTTCCTCAGAAAACTAAAAATGGAACTGCCCTTTGACCGAGCAATTCCGCTGCTGGGATTATACCCTAAGAACCCTGAAGCACCAATCCAAAAGAACCTGTGCACCCCAATGTTCATAGCAGCACAATTTACAATAGCCAAGTACTGGAAGCAAACTAAGTGCCCATCAGCAAACGAGTGGATCCAAAAACTATGGTATATTTACACAATGGAATTCTACGCAGCAGAGAGAAAGAAGGAGTTTATACCCTTTGCAACAGCATGGATGGAACTGGTGAGCATTATGTTAAGTGAAATAAGCCAGGCGGTGAGGGACAAATACCATGTGATCTCACCTTTAACTGGAACATAATAAATAGGAAAAAAAAAAAAAGGAAACAAAATATAACCAGCGACTTTGAAGTTAAGAACGATCTAACAATGGACATGGGGCAGTGGGGAGGGGACAATGAGGAGAGGGGATTACAGGAACTACTATAAAGGACACATGGACAAAATCAAGGGGGAGGGTGGAGGTGGGCGAGGGAGGTGGTTTTGAATGGGGTGGGGTGGAGGTATGGGGATAAAAGACACACAAGTGTAATTGAATAACAATAAAAAATTTAAAAAAAAGCAACCATGAGTTGAGGGAGCAGAGGAAAATAGATACTGTCTTTGGCAAAGGACATTTGCTCCTCCAACTCCTTCCCTTCAAAATCCTTTTCCACATGAAGGTGGATTCTAAAGAACATAAACAAAAGTATTGAAGATAAGACTATAATGCAAACTGGCTCCCGAACACATGGCCAATAGCCAGAGAAAGGAACTTTGCAAACATAGCATGGGGTCATCTCTAGGTATTTAAGATAAATGTACTTGAACCTCAGGTCTTCTTGAAAACAATTGGTAGGGTCTTTTTCTCTGAAGCCAAAGTGCCTGGGTTTGGATCCTCCCTTTGCCAATTATTAGCTGTTAGGCTAGTCACTTAGGCAAGTCACTTAACCTTTTCATGTCTCAGTTTACTAATCTGAGCATGGGGATAAAATTATTATATATTTCAAAGGATTATTTTAAGGATTAAATCAAAGAATGCATATACACCATTTAGAACAATCCTGGCATCTAGTAAACAGTAATGGTGTTCTGGTTAATTACAATTCACTGAGTCATGGCTGAGCTGCAATTGATAAAGGATGGCTTGCACCCAGAATCAGTCATTTCAATGGTTTTCATGCCCGTTCCTCAGTAAGCTATAAAACAAAGGCGCTCTGAAGAGCCATAGATGCCACTATTGTGGCACTCTGATAAGTCCCTTTTCTAGACTAAAAGATGGCTCCCAATGAGATACGGGGCTTCAAGTGTTTTCTGTGGCAGCACTGCAGGGCAAAGAGACAACTGACCACCAAACACAATGCTATTTCTCTCCTCTTAAAAATTATTCAGTGGAACAGTGTGGTGATTGTGAGGAAGGGGGTGGGTGAAGGTGGAAGAGGGTATAAGGGGGATAAATGGTAAAGGGAAAAAATACAATAGTAGTAAATTAAAAAAAAATATTCATGGAATTTAACAAAACCTGGTCAGTGTTGCTAGATAGCAGAGTACACATTCAAAACACTGTGATGCAATGCTATTATTCTTCTAATTTTTCCAGCTCAAGACTGCTCCATACATGACAAAGGATGATAATGATGATGATAATGATGAAAATACCAGGGCACTAGGGCTCCTCTAAGAGTATTAAGAGGGCCATATGAACAATATGACATATGGCATTGTGGAAAGTTATAGAAATTACACCCAGGGACGGTCTTCTCAAAATTTGCTGATGGGTAGCATTTTGGGATTTGGGGAGGGTTTTGTTGGAAGATTTATGGGAAATGTATCAGGTGTCCACAGTACTTAATGTGTAGGTGTGAGTAGGAGAGAGAGATGGAAGAATGGAGAGAGAGAGAAGTTAGAAGAGAGAGAAAGGGAAAGAGAAGTTGACAGAGACAGAGAACAATTATGTGAATGCATATTGGCTGACAGTGAGGATTAAGAGTGAAAAGCAAGAGAAAAGAATTTTTGAAAAGGGGTGGTAGGAGAAACGAGGTGTCTAGAATTGTGTCTAGAAGGTTTTGAAGCACATCATGTGTCACAGGAAAAGCAGAGTTTTATTCCAGCCTGAGTGAGCCCACCTACCAGCAGCTTTGCTCCCTGCTGGCTGTCCTGTCACTCATGCTTGCTGGCACATCTGCTTCAGTGCTCCCAAGCCATTTTATGGTATGTTCATCTGAACATTGTCTGCTCATGTGACCACCAGTGAGGCATCAGAGTAACAGAAAGTAGCCTAGGTTGAAGTGCAAAGGAAACACTGACGAATATAAAGCACTTATATTCATGAGTATCTGGTAGCAATTATAGCCAGTTAGCGCTTAAAAAATTCAAGAGGCTAGGAGGAGAGGTATCAATATAGAGGTACAAAGGCTTGTGTCTTTAATTATGTGCATATGTTCATCTAAAGGACACACTTGCACATAGAAATCTTTCAGTAACTGGTGATTTTTATGTAAATTATATAAAAAGGATAAGTCCACTCCTGGCTTTCTCTTTCAACAGGTTCAGTTATACAGTGCAACTGTTCAGAGGTCAGGCCGTTTATTTCCTCATGAGTGTCTGTTTGGCCTGGACCCAAGGCCTGCTGGGCTACAGGGTGATGGTAGCAGCAGGAGCAGGTTGGCTACTGCACTTTTGTGCACATATAGCTCCCACATTTTGCCCTTGGAATTGGATAGTCCTTTGCAGAGTACATTGAACTGGGAAGATTTTTTCTATGAATTTTGCAGCCTCCAAAAACACTGAGGCTTTTATTGTAATCACAATCCAGTTGAACTTTGACAAGCTTTTATACAAAGTGCATTTTAACCACTTAAACAGGATGTCATGAAATATGTTTTCATTCTGATTACTTTGCACCTAACAACTACCAAATAAAAAGGATTTCAGGATTTTTTCTGCTAGACTATGAACTCCCTTTAATTCTTTGTTGGATGTACAGTTTGGGTGAACTAAAGCCAAGGTTTATAGAAGGTAGGAAAGAAAGCTAGAAATAATAGAAATTAATGGTTTTGCTTTTTGGAGACAAAGTAAATAAGGTAGAACTATTCATCTGGACCCAGGTTCTTAAAAATACCCAACAAAATAGAGAATAAAGGCACATCCATTCATACTTATTGTAAGAACAACTAAGTACCTGGCTTTTGTGATATACACCTTGTTAAGATAATCTTCAGCAATTGACAGGTCCCAGCATGGTTTGGAAAAGTAAATCATCTATGCTTTGTGTCCAGGATGTACATTTCAGAAATCCTGATTGCATACCCTAGGCCAGTTATGAAGATACACACTGGCCCTGGTTTACAGAGTTTTCTTTTAAAAAGTTGGTGAGGCTTAAGCTACAGGAAGCCTTTCCTGAACACCCCAAGTTGGGTGAAATGTTGACTGATATATTTCTAAGTACTTATGTGTTTATTTATTTGTTTTCTAAGTACATATTTGTTTAGATGTATGTTATTCATAGTGCACTATAAGGCACTTTAGGTCAGAGACCATATTTGACCCATATTAAAAACAGCCCTAGCAACATGCCTTATGATATGGAGTAGGTGCTAAATAAATATTTGTTAAATAGTTGATGTAAATCAGGGAATGGGACAAATATAGACTGGGCACGGGGGTGGCCTACAATGAACATTAAAAATGTGGTCTACTTTCTACTCTGCTTTCCATGATTTAAGAAATGTTGCCCTGGCTGGTGTGGCTCAGTGGATTGAGTGCCGGACTGTGAAGCAAAGGGTCACCGGTTCGATTCCCAGTCAGGGCACATGCCTGGGTTGGGGGCCAGGTCCCCAGTAGGGGGCACGTGAGGAGCAACCACACATTGATGTTTCTCTCCCTCTCTTTGTCCCTCTCTTCCCCTCTCTCTAAAAATAAATAAATAAAATCTTAAAAAAAAGAAATGTCATTTGTAACAACATGCATGGATTATGGCATGAGGGTATTATGCCAAGTGAAATAAATCAGATGGAAAAGGACAGAAACTGTTTGATTTCACTAATATGTGGAATATAAAACAAAAAAGAAACAAACAAACAAACCCTCCACCCCCATAGATACAGACAACAAATTGGTGGTTACTAGAAGAGAAGGAGGCAGGGAGAGGGTGAAATGGTAAGGGGGATCAATTACATGGTAATAGATTGAATCTAGACTTTTGGTGGTGAGAATGTTATAATGCATACAGATATTGAATTATAATGTACACCTGAAACTTATATGTTATTAACTTATGTTACCTCAATTAAAGAAATGGTAGAGGGGAGCCCTAACCAGTGGCTCAGTTGGTTGATCAGCCTGTAAAGAAGTGAAAGGTCTCCAGTTCGATTCCCAGTCAGGGCATATGCATGGGTCTCAGGTTCGGTCCTTGTTTGGGGAGTGCGAGAGGCAACCAATTGATGTTTCTCTTTCACATCAATGGTTCTCCCCCTCTCTTTTTTTCTCTCCCTCCCTCTGAAAATAAAAAAAAATAAAATTGAAATAAAATAAATGAGGGGGGAGGAATCTGTACTCCTGAATCTCAGCCCATCTGTAAGACAGGGCCAGGTTTATATAATATGATCAAAGACATGTCTTGCTAAATCACTGTCTTCTAAACTTCATTATTTCATTCTGTCACTTTGCCTGAATTTGCAGGATAATACAATCCCTTTTGTAAAGTTTGAGAATCCTTGAGGAACTTCCAGATGATCAGACTTTCATATCTTAGTATGGAATTATTGGATCAAGTTGCTCTACTTTTAACACCTAACCGGAGATCAGTCCTGAGAAAAAGAGTTTTAATTAAAGAGATGGAAGGATAAGAGATGGTGCAAAATTAAGAGAGAGGACAGTGTTTTGGAGCATGGAGAAATAGAGGGGAAATCCAGTCTGAATAGATCACTGCAGATCCAGGTCCTGGGTGGTGTAGTGGCTACAGTGAAACATAGGTGAGAAAAGGATTTGGTGAGTGACACAATCAAATTTAGAATAAAGTAATAGACTGTGAGAGTTAGAAGGATTATAACATTTCCTTAATGCCAACAGGATGTGAAAATATAGAAAAGTTAAATGATTTTTCCAAGGTCACGTGACTGTTTCTTGGTTGAGCTAGGAATAAAACTAACGGAATGTTAGTTAATCTTTTTACCAAACCAATGATTAAACTCAGTTTAAGTGCTTGTTAAGGATCTACACTATACTCAGTACTATAGTCTACAGTGCTCAGAGTTCAAGTCTCATTTATGATCTTTTGTCATCATGAAGCCTTCCATTTTCCTTTCTATATAATAAAGATTTCCTATTGTTCAGGAGAAAATACATAAGCAATACAGCCAAATTTGTGCTGGGATATTGGAACTCAAAGATAACAAGTGAAAATCTCTGCCTTAAAGCATATTTAAACCAATCAGGGTAACAAATATAATAAAATAAATCACAAAAATGAATTTCTCACTTTAGAGACAACTTTAACATCTCTCTCTCTAGATCAGTTTATCATCAAGGTATGAAAATTCTGATTTCATAATCGCTCTCAGGGCTGTCCTTCCCCTCTAATTATATAGCCTTTCATTCTTACTTTAGTCCAAATTCTTACCACCTCTCATATAGATTATTACAATAGTCTTTAAATTGTGTTAAGTGATCCAAGGTGGTGGCAGAATAAGTGAAAGTTACACTCACCTCCTCCCAGGGCCAAACTGGAATTGCAGCTAAAATATAGAACAATCATCCTCAATGACAACTGAAGACTAGCTGAACAGAAGTCTTATAACCTAATATTTACAAAAGGAGCCACATCAAGACTAGTAGGAAGGATGGAGACGTGAAAAGGACTAGGCCCCCAGCCACATGGGGTGGCTGAGAATTCAAAGGGATATCTCAGTGGCAAACATTTCCCCTGAGGAGTGAGGGGTGTCAACACCATGCCGTAATCCCCAGCCAAGAGCACCAGAACCAGTAAGAGGCATTCACATAACATCTGTGTTGTGAGCAAGGGAGTGTCCACAAAAAGAGATGCACATTTGTGTGTTTCCACAGGTTTATTAGGGGAGACCTCTACAATAAGCCAACAGAGTCACACACAGGTTATACATAGAGAGGGGGCTTATGCAATATTAGTGAGCAGAGTGAGCGTCCAACACTAAGTCTCAGTCACCAGTGCTGTTTTCAGGTAGACAGGTGGGTGTCAGTTTCAAGCCAGGAGGCTGCAGTGGTTGCAGGTGTCCAGTGGAGTAGAAGTCCAGCAGAGTTTCTAGCATTCCCTGTGGTACACCCAGGCTAGAGCTCTGAGTTCTAACAGCTCACCAAGGATGGAGGTCCCATTCATATTGGTGTCCAGATAGTCTTTTTTTTCAGTATATTTTATTGATTATGCTATTACAGTTGTCCCAAGTTTTCCTCCCCTTTATCACCCCTCCACCCTGTATCCCCCTACCCTCCAGCATTCCCCTCCTTAGTTCATGTCCATGGGTTGTATATACAAGTTCTTTGGCCTCTCTGTCTCCTATACTATTCTTTTTTATTTAAATTTTTATTGTTATTCAATTATCCTATACTATTCTTAACCTCCCCCTATTTTGTACCTACCAATTATGCTTCTTATTCCCTGTAGCTCCCCCCATTCTTCCCCTCCCCCTTCCCACTGATAACCCTCCACGTGATGTCCATTTCTCTGATTCTGTTCTTGTTCTAGTTGTTTGCTTAGTTTTTGTTTTTAGGTTCAGTTGTTGATAGTTATGAGTTTGTTGTCATTTTACTGTTCATAGTTTTTTATCTTCTAGTTCTTAGATAAGTTCCTTTAACATTTCATATAATGAGTGTGGTGATGAGGAACTCCTTCAACTTGACCTTATTTGGGAAGCACTTTATCTGCCCTTCCATTCTAAATGATAGCTTTGCTGGATAGAGTAATCTTGGATGTAGGTCCTTGCCTTTCATGACTCCAAATACTTCTTTCCAGCCCCTTCTTGCCTGTAAAATTTCTTTTGAGAAATCAGCTGATTGCCTTATGGGCACTCCTTTGTAGGTAACTGTCTCCTTTCCTCTTGCTGCTTTTAAGATTCTCTCTTGATATTTAATCTTGGGTAACTTAATTCTGATGTGCCTTGGTGTGTTCTTCCTTGGGTCCAAGTTGTTTGGGACTCTCTGGGCTTCCTGAACTTCCTGGAAGTCTATTTGTTTCACCAGATTGGAGAAGTTTCCCTTCATTATTTGTTCAAATAAGTTTTCAATTTCTTTCCCTTGTTCTTCTCCTTCTGACACCCCGATGATTTGGATATTGGAACATTTAAAGTTGTCTGGAGGTTCCTAAGCCTCTCCTAATTTTTTTGAATTTTTATTTCTTCATTCTGTTCCAGTTGGAGGTTTATTTCTTCCTTTTGTTCCAGATTGTTGATTTGAGTCCCAGTTTCCTTCCCTTCACTGTTGATTCCCTGTATATTTTGCTTTATTTTATTTTGTGTAGCCTTCATTTCTTCCTTCATTTTGTGACTGAGCTCAGTCAGTTCTGTGAGTACTCTGATTACCAGTGTTTTGAACTCTGCATTAGATAGGTTATCTATCTCCCCATTGCTTAGCTCTTTTTCTGGAGTGCTGATCTGTTCTTTCATTTGGGCCCTATTTCTTTGTCTTGGCACACCTGTTATGTGGTAAGGGGTGGAGCCTTAGGTATTTGTCAGGGGGCAGCAACCATCTTTACTGCGTTGTGGCACTGTCTGTGGAGGAAGGGTCAGAGAGGGAACAATGGGACTTGCTTGCTCTGCTCTAACCCCACTTTCCAAGGAACCTTCCTGTGAGACTGGGAGTTTCTCCCACCATAGCAACCCCTGCAGTATTTTACAGCTAGAGTTTTCTGAGTCTTAATTTCCCATTCTGCCAGCCCTGTCTCACTCACACAGTCTGCCACCTTGCCGTGTGTCCTCTCCATTTGGCTGCCCGTCTATGGCCCTCCTACCAGTCTGGATGAGTGTTTCTTTAACTCCTTGGTTGTTGGATTTTCTAGCACTTCTGTTTGTTTATTGTTTTTAAATTGGTTGTTACCTTTCTTTTGGTTGTTCGAGGAAATGAAGTGTTTCTTCCCATGCCTCCATCTGGGCCAGAACTCTCTGGTGTCCAGTTAGAATCTTATCCAAGTGTCCAGACTTGTAGTTTTGGGCATTCTGAGCCCCTGCTAAGGGCATTTCAGTTATACCCAATTACTTCAGTCTTGACATAGTACTTCACATAACTGTCATGGCTGACAGTGACCCCATATTGCAATGTCAAAGGTACCCAAAATGTCCACTCTGATGTTGCTCTATACAATCTGTCTGTGAAAATGATCAGGGATTTTGATTGCCAGGGAAAGATGAGAGTCTGCTAGAAAACCAGGCCCCCTCTTAAAGGGCTAGTGCTCAAAATCTTGTTCACAGCCACTCGCCATGGGATCCAGCAGATGGAAGGCACAGTGGAGTAGAGTAATTTGAGGAAAAACTGGGGTTTATGGCTCCAGCAAGAGAGCTGAAGGAAAGGCTGCCCGGATCCCCATGCATAGTTCCACTCCTACACCGCAGACACCACTTTTCTTGGGCTAGTGCTCTCGTCTATACAGCATCAGCCTGGAGGAATGCAAGAGCCCCACTGTCCAGCTTACCTGTCACATTGCCCTGAAGAGCCCATGACCTGCAGAAAAGTCAGCTGCTTGGGCCCAGTATTTAGAGGTCCAGGAAAACTCAGAAAGTGTCAGTAACTAAATTGTGTGGCTCTGGGACAGCAGCCATTCCCCTACCTTCCCATGAGCCTGACCTGTGCCTCCCCATAATAGGATATCCACTAGCTCCCCTCCTCCTGACTCCCAGAGGTCTCAACCTGCTGGTTTGATCTCTTCACAAGGTCCAGGCAGAGTCCTGGACAGACTAAGTTGTGTGTCTCTAGGATGAGAGCCATATTTTTTCCTCACACACCTGAGCAGTGCAGAGCTCTCCCTTCACATGGCCAAATGTTGGTCACTTTGTGTACAATGAATTCTGCTTACATCCTCCTGATGACTTCCTGAGACCCTGCCCCACCACAAAGGTCTGCAGGCACCCCAGGTGGCAGCTAGCCTTGGTGAACCTTGGGAATTTTGCTGAGTGGTTTCATACCCAGCATTGGCACTGAGTTTGAATCTGTATAAATCTGATGAACATTACTCACCTCTGACTGCTGATTCACTGAAACTTACCTCACACAATACCAGAGGCTCTTTCTGTGACTCAGCCTAACAGACAATCTGCAGGTGGAGGTAGGCAAAGGTGGATCTCAGGTTGCCTTGAACCTTTTGTTGAGCTGTCCGTTGGGCTCAGTGCAAATGGAAGCTAACCTTGCTTCACAGCTTGGTCCTTCCTACACACATCCAGGCCCAGAAAAGGCAGCCACAAACTGTGTATCACTTTATAGCTCCAAATAGGTTGTCCAGGGCCAGTAACAGGCTACATAGGGCATTGAGCTGCACCGGATTCCTCACAAGAGGCCCTAGAACCAACACACCCAGTGCAAGTTTTGTACAACATCAGAATAGGAGCATAGTGAGAACTTCAACAAACAGATAGAAAGTATAAAAAAGGACATAGAAACCATAAAAAAAGACCCAGTCTGAGATGAAGAATACACTGGAAAGGATCTAAGATGGTAGCAGAGTAGGTGGAAATTACACCCACCTCCTCCCAGGACCAAACTGGAATCACAATATAGAACAATCACCCTGAATAACCAACTGAAGACTAGCTGGACAGTAGTCTTGTAACCAAGGATTTATAGAAGAAGCCACATTGAGACTGGTAGGAAGGTTGGAGATGCGAAAAGTGCTGGCCCCACAGCCACAGACTGCAGATGAGAATCTGGAGGGATATCTCAGCTGCAAAGTTTCCCCTTGAGGAGTGAGGGGTCTCAACCCTATGCTGGGCTCCACAGCCCAGAGCTCCAGAGCCTGGAATAGGTGCCCACATAACATCTGGCTGTGAAAATCAACAGGATTTCTCTATGCCAGGGTAAGATAGGAAGCTGCTGGAAGCCCAGGTACACTCTTAAAAAGACAATTCACAAAATTTCATTCATATCCACTCACCCTGGGCTCCAGGTGAGGGAGGGTAAAGCAGACAGACTATAATTGTATACGGAGAGACTGGGTTTTATGGCTCCAGGGAGAAAGTTGAAAGGACAGCCACCAGGACTCCTGTGCTGACTCCCTCTCTCACTCTGCAGATATAAACTTTCTTGGGTCGAGCACTCCCCTCCATAGAGCAGCATCCTGGGGAAATTCAGTAGCCCGTCCCTCTGGTCTCCCTATTGCCCTGCCCCATTGAGATCATGCCCTGTGGTGGGCCTGGGGAAAAAAGGTCGGGGTGGACTGAGACGGTGTCAGTGACTGAGTTGTGTGGCTCTGGAATGGTGGCCATTTCCCCCACCTTCCCTCAAGCATGACCGGGGCCTCACTCCACAGAGATGCAGTATTTCCACACTCCTGACTCCTAGTGACACCCTCCCTGCTAAGCTCAGGTTCACCAGGAGGTCTGAGCAGGATCCCAAACAGACTAGGACAGGGGACATTTTTCCCCTGTATGCCCAACCTGTGAAGAGACCTCCCTTCACACAGCCAAATTTCAGTTGGTTTCAGCCTGATGAACTCTGCTGGCCTCCCTGTGAAGACTCCCTGAGACACCACCACACCACAAAGGTCTATGGGATCCAGTGGGTGGCAGATGTCGTTGGTGTACCCTGAGACTTTTGCTGAGTGGCCTCAGACCAATGACTGCCATTGAATTTCTTTTTCCCTTTTATAAATAGCTTTATTGAGATATAATTCACATACTGTACTGTTCCTTCATATAACATGTACAATTCACTGTTTTAAGTATATTCACAAGGTTGTGAACCATTACTGCAATATTTTTTTTATTTTTTCATTCAATTTATTGAGGTGATATTGGTTAATAAAATTACATAGATTTTATTTGTATCAATCTGATGCATATTCACTTGCCCCCAACTTGTGACTCACTGAGAACATACCACATGCAACTACTATACTGCCACAGGCAGCTGGTAGGCAAAAGCAGGTAGAGGAGGATCTCAGGGTAACTTGGGCCTTTTGATGACCAGCCCCTGGGCTCAGTGCTGGTGGAAGCCAGCTCTGTGCAGAGGTTGGCCATTCTCATGTACACTCAGGCCAAGCCACAAACTGTGGATCACTTTGTAGCTCCAAAAAGGATGGCCAGGGTCAATCACAAGCAGAGTCTGAGATTGACCTACGCCAGAGTCCTTGTAAGAGGCCCCAGAACCAACACACCTAGAGTCAAGCTTCAGACATTAGAGCCACATTCAATTAGCTCTACAAGTGGTACATGAAAAGGGAGTTCTCAGCAGGTACAAGATTCTGCTGAGACAAATTCTGCTTCATGTGATCAGCACACATACAACATCTGGTACACTGTGATCAGAGTCAGTCCTCACAGTCAGCCAGCCTGAGGGTCAACCCACACACAGATGAGACAATAGCAATCAGGACTCAAATACAACAGGAGGGCTCACATAACCCACACAAGGGACATTTCTAGAACGCCTAGCTCAGGTGATCAGAAAGACTATACCACTGGGTCCCACAGGACGCATACTACATAAGACCTTCTTACCAAGATTGAGAGACATAGAAGATCAACAAAATATACAGAAACAAACACAAAGAGGTGGCCAAAATCAGGAGAAAAAGAAGTGTGCCCCAAATGAAAGAACAGGAGAAATCTCCAGAAAAACAAACAAACAACTAAATGAAATGGAGGCAAGCAACCTACCAGATATAAAGTTCAAAATAATGGTTATAAGGATGCTCAAGGAGCTTAGTGAGAATTTCAAGAACATGAAAAAGAACATAGAAACTGCAAAAAACCAGTCATAAATGAAGAATATAATATCTGAATTAAAAATCACTAGAAAAAATAAATAATAGGTTAGATATAGCAGAGAACTGAATCAGTAGTTTGGAAGAAAAGTAGCAAAAAACAGCCAATCAAAGCAGCAAAAAGAAAAACAGAATTAAAAAAATGAAAATATTTAAGGGAATATTGGGACAACATGAAGCAAAATAATATCCACATCACAGGAATACCACAAGATGAAAAGAGACACCAAGGAATTGAGAAGCAATTTGAAGAAATAATGTCAGAAACCCAGGCGCACAGGCCCAAAGCCAGGGATCGGTGTGCAACCCAATCAACAGCCTGGCTGGCCACGGGCAACCATGCCTGAGGCACCTTGGACTGAAAACTTCCCACCTAGCCCCTGTGTACAGAGGCCTGCAGGGCCTACTTGCTATCTAGGAGAAGGCAGAAACCCGAGCAAAGGGGAGCTGCAAGGACAGGGGAGACTGCAGTCCCCAGAAAGAATTGACTCAGTAGGGGACTGAACTATGCTGAAGGAGCACCCAGAGCCCCTAGAATCTAGGACAGCAAAGAGCAAGAAGGTGGAGTATGAGTTGCTCCTAATTGGTGCACCTCAAGGACATCACAACTGGTGGACTAAATGCCTAGTGGGGAGCAGAAGGACCTTGAGGAACTGGACAGGAGGCCGGACAACAGCAAAGAGTGTGGCTCAGGAGGGAGAAAAGTGAAACCAATCCTTCCACTTACCCCATCCCATTTCACAGACAGGAAGACCAGCAGAACTGACCTGACCAGTTTAAAGCCAGCAGAAGACTTTTTTTTCTTCTTTTCTCTCCTTCTTCCTATCTGTTCTTCTTTCTTTTTTATTCCTTCTTCCTTCCATACTTCCTTCCTTCCTTTCTTTCCTATTGTATTCCTTTTTCCATCCTTCTTTTTTCCTATTTTTTCTTTTTTTTTTTTCTTCGCTCCTTCTCCCACAGGGGAGACAATGAAACCTGGAGCTCTGAAAAGACCAGAGTTAGACACTGTTAGACCAATAAACGACAGCCCAAGACCAGCAAGCTCACGAGAAAAGGAGATGGCACCACTGAATCCCACTGGTATCCTACCATAGAAGTTCATACCATAAACACAGGGAGTCAGAACACATCAATTTAAGAAGCAGAGGCTAACAAGAAGAGTCTCACAAATAATGGGAAGACAAAGAAACAATCCCCAAATGAAAGGAAAGGAGGAAGCCTCAGAAAGAATGCAAACTGAAAAGAGGCAAGTCAACAATCAGATACTGAGTTCAAAGCAATGGTTATCAGGAAGCTCACTGAGCTCTCTGAGCTCAAAGAGAACTACCAGAAACTACAGGGAAACTACAGTGGACTCACTGCAAACTATATCAACATGAAAAAGGAAATAGAAACTATCAACAAGGGCCAAGAGGAACTGAAAAACACAATTTCTGAACTGAAGAACACACTAGAAGGAATCAAAAGCAGACTTGATGAAGCAGAGAATCAGATCAGCGAGCTGGAGGAAAAGGTAGGAAAAAAAAAAAAAGAAAGAGCAAGAAAATGAAAAGAGGTTCAGAAAGAATGAAGAGGGATTAAGGTAAATGTAGGACAACATGAAATGTAATAATATCCGGATAACAGGAATATCAAAAGGAGAAGAAAAAGAGATAGGGAGAGAAAACCTGTTTGAAAAAGTAATGATGGAAAATCTCCCAAATATAATGAGATAAAAGTTACATAAATCCTGTAACCACAGAGAGTCTCAAGCAAGAGGAACCCAAAGAGGCCCACTGTGAGACACATAATAATTAAAATGGCAAAATTCCAAAACAAAGAGGGGATCTTAAAGACAGCAAGGGAGAAACAAGAAGTAACATACAAGGGAGCCCCAATAAGGTTAGCAGCTGATTTTTCAATGTAAACGGTCCAAGCAAGAAGAGAATGGCAAAAAATATTCCAAATAATGAGAACCAGAGGCCTGCAACCAAGGCTACTTTACCCAGCAAGGCTCTCAATCAAGATAGAAGGCCAAATAAAGAGTTTCCCAGACAAAAGAAGGCTAAAAGAATACACTTCCACCAAACGAGCTCTGCAAGAGATGCTAAAAGGACTGCTTTAAGGAAAGGAAGGAAAAGAGAGAAAGAGAGAGGAACACAGGCAGGAAAAAATGGCAATGAATAACTACCTATTGATAATAACCTTAAACAGAAATGGATTAAATGCTTAAATCAAAAGACATAGAATAGCTGAATGGATAAGAAATCATGACTCAAACAAATGCAGACTACAAGAGACCGGTCTCAGGACAAAAGACTTACACATACTGAAAGTGAAGGGCTGGAAACAAATTTTCCAAGCAAACAGACAGGAAAGAAAAGCAGGAGTAGCAATACTCATATCAGACAAAATAGACTTCCAAAGAAGGACCATAAAGACAGACCCAGATGGTCATTTCATAATACTCAAAGGAGAATCCGCCAAGAAAACATAAACATTTAAAATTTATATGCACCCAACATAGGAGCACCCAAATACATAAAGAAAATCTTGGAGGACTTCAAGAAAGATATTGACATCAACACAATTATCGTAGGGGACTTCAACACCACACTGTCAAAAATGGACAGGTCTTCCAAAAAAAATATCAACAGGGATATTGTGTCACTTAACAGTAATAACTAATTAACTTGATGAAATGGACTTAACTGATATATATAGAGCTTTTCATCCCAAAGAAGCAAAATACACATTCTTTTCAAGTCTACATGGAATATTTTCAAAGATAGACCACATGATAGGACAAAAAGCAAGCCTCAACATATTCAAGAAAATTGAAATCATATCAAGCATTTTCTCTGACCACAGTGGACTGAAACTAGAAACCAACCTCAAAGGAAAAAACCCAAAACACTCAAAATAATGGAGACTGAATGGCATGCTATGAAACAATGAATGGGTCAAGAACGAGATTAAGGAAGAAATAAAAGACTTTCTGGAAACAAATGAAAACAAACTCACTACCCAAAACTTATGGAAAACAGCAAAGGCAGTCCTCAGAGGGAAGTTCATAGCAATACAGGCCTACCTTAAAAAGATAGAAACATTTCAAACAAACAAGCTAACCCTATGCCTACAAGAACTCGAGGAACAACAACAAAGACAGCCCAGAGCAAGCAGAAGGAAGGAAATAACCAAGATCAGAGCAGAGTTAAATGACATAGAGACTAAAAGCACAATTCTAAGGATCAATGAATCCAGGAGATGGTTCTTTGAAAATCTAAACAAAATCGACAAGCCTTTAAATAGGCTCATCAAGAAAAAAAGAGAGAGGATTCAAATAAACACAATTAGAAATGAAAGAGGAGAGATTACAAGTGACAGCACAGAAATACAAAGGATTGTAAGAAATTACTATGAAGAACTGTATGCCAAGAAATTTGAAAACCTAGCTGAACTGGACACATTTGTAGAAAAATATAATCTTCCAAAACTGAATGAAGAAGAAGCAGAAAACCTGAACAGACCAATAACAGCAGACGAAATTGAAGCAGTCATCAAAAAACTCCCAACACACAAAAGCCCTGGACCAGATGGTTTCCCAGGAGAATTCTACAAAGCCTTTAAGTAAGAGCTAACCCCTATCCTTCAGAGATTATTAGAAAAAATCGAAACTGATGGACGACTCCCAAACTCTTTTTATGAAGCCAGCATCATCCTAATCCGAAAACCAGATAAAGACACAACGAAGAAAGAAAATTTCAAGCCAATATCAATGATGAACATAGATGCTAAAATTCTCAACAAAATATTGGCTAACCACATCCAGCAATACATTAAAAAGATCATACACCATGACCAAGTGGTATTCATCCCAGGGATGGAAGGATGGTACAATATTCACAAATAAATAAACATAATACATCACATCAACAACAGCAAAGACAAAAATCACATGATCATATCAATAGATGTGGGGAAAGCATTTGATAAGATACAGCACCCATTTCTGATAAAAACACTCAGCAAAGTGGGAATAGAGGGAGCATTCCTCAACATAATAAAGGCCATATATGAGAGACCTACAGCCAACATCATACTCAATGGACAAAAACTTAGAGCTTTCCCACTAAGATCAGAAACAAGACGAGGATGCCCTTTCTCACCACTCCTATTGAACATAGTACTGGAAGTCCTAGCCACAGCAATCAGACAAGAAAAAGCAATAAAAGTTATCCAAATTGGAAAGGAGGAAATGAAACTGTCACTGTTTGCAGATGACATGATAGTGCACATGGAAAATCCTATAGACTCCACCAAAAAACTACTTGACCTAATAAATGAATTTGGCAAAACAGCTGGATACAAAGTCAATACTAAGAAATCAAAGGCTTTCCTGTATACCAATAATTAAACAGCAGAAACAGAAATCAGGAAAAAAAATCCCATTAGATATAGGAACAAGAAAAATAAAGTACCTAGGAATAAGCCTAAACAAGAAATTAAAAGAACTCTACTAACAAAACTACACAACACTGAAGAAAGAAATTAAGGTAGACACAAACAAATGGAAGCATGCACCATGCTCATGGATTGGAATAATTAACATCATCAAAATGACCATACTACCCAAAGTGATTTATAGATTCAATGCATTCCCAAAAATGTGCCCATGACATATTTCACAATTATACAACAAATATCTTAGAAATTCATATGGAAGCATAAATGACCACGAATAGCTGCAGCAATTTTGAGAAAGAAGAACAAAGCAGGAGGGACCACAATACCTGATATCACACTGTATTACAAGGCCACTGTAATCAAAACAGCCTGGTACTGGCATCAAAACAGGCACATACACCAATGGAACAGAACAGAGAGCCTAGAAATAAACTCAAGTCTTTACAGTCAATTCATATTTGACAAAGGAGGCAGGAGCATGAAATGGAGCAAAAACAGCCTCTTCAACAGATGGTGTTGGGAGATCTGGACAGCTACGTGCAAAAAAAATGAAACTCAATCACCAACTTACACCGTACACAAAAATAAACTCAAGATGGATAAAAGACTTCAATATATGTCATAACACCATAGAAGTCCTAGAGGAAAACTTTGTCAGGAAAATCTCAGAGATTCCATGCAGCAACATCCTCACAGATACGTCCCCTAAAGCAAGGGACATAAAGGAAAGAATAAACAAGTGGGACCTCATCAAAATAAAAAGCTTCTGCATGGCTAAAGAGAACAGCACTAAAATACAAAGAGAACCAACAGTATGGGAAAACGTATTTGCCAATGATACCTCAGACAAGGGCCTGATCTCCAAAATATATAAAGAACTTACATGACTCCACTCCAGGAAGACAAACAACCCAATTAAAAAATGGGCAAAGGACTTGAAGAGACACTTCTCCAAGGAAGACATACAGAGGGTCCAGAGACATATGAAAAGATGCTGAGCATCACTAGCCATCAGAGAGATGCAAATTAAAACCACAATGAGGTACCATCTCACACCAGTTATAGTGGCCAACATAAACAAATCAACCGACAAATGTCGGAGAGGATGTGGAGAAAAGGGAACCCTAGTGCACGGTTGGTGGGAATGGAGACTGGTGAGGCCAGTGTGGAAAACAGTATGGAATTTCCTCAGAAAACTACAAATGGAACTGCCTTTTGACCCAGCCATTCCACTGCTGGCATTATACCCTAAGGACCCTGAAACACCCATCAAAAGAACCTGTGCACCCCAATGTTCATAGCAGCACAATTTACAATAGCTAAGTACTGGAAGCAACCTAAGTGCCCATCAGCAAATTAGTGGATGAAAAAACTATGGTACATTTACAGAATGGAGTTCTTTGCAGCAGAGAGAAAGAAGGAGCTTATACCCTTTGCAATGGCATGGATGGAACTGGAGAGCATTATGCTAAGTGAAATAAGCCAGGCCGTGAGGGACAAATACCATATGATCTCACCTCTAACTGGAACCTAATCAACAAAAGAAAAAAGCAAACAAAATATAACCAGAGACATTGAAGTTAAGAACAATGTAACAATAGCCAGAGGTTACTGGGTTGGGGACAGTTTGGCTAGGGGTTTGTCGGCACTACTATAAACGACATATGGAGAAAATCAAGTGGGAGGGTGAAGTCAGGGGAGGGAGGTGGTTTCGGCTGCGGTGGTGTGGAGGGATGGCGAGAAAATGCAGACAATTGTATTTGAATAACAATTAAAAAAAGAAAATAATGGCAGAAAATTTCCTTAACCTCGTGAAGAAAAAAGATACATAACTGTAGAAATTAGAAAGACTTCCAACCAAGATGCATCCTAAGAGGCCTACCCCAAGACACATCATAATTGAAATGGCAGATAGAGAATTTCAAAAGCAGCAAGATATAGACTGTTTCCTACAAGGGAGCTCCTATGAGACTATCATCTGATTTCTCAAAAGAAATTTTTCAGGTCAGAAAGGATTGGCATAAAATAATCAAAATGGTGAAAAGCAAGGACCTACAACCAAGACTACTTTACCCAGCAAAGCTATCAATTCAAATTGAAGGAGAAATTGAGAGCCTCCTAGACAACAAAAAGCTTAACAAGTTCATTACCACCAAAGTAGTACTATAAGAAATGTTACAGGGTTTTATTTAAGAGGAAGAATGAGGAGAAGGAAGAGGAGGAAGAAGAATAAACAGAGAACATAGTTATAAAAAATCAAATGACCTGATTGGTGTGGCTCAGTGGGTTGGGTGTCATCCTGTGAACCAAAAGGTCACGGGTTCGATTTCCATTCAGGGCACAGGCCTTGGTTGTGGGCCAGGTCCCCAGCTCGGGATGTGCAAGAGGCAACCACAGAATGATGTTTCTCTCCCTCTCTTTCTCCTTCCCTTCCCCTCTCTGTAAAAAATAAATTAATTAAATCCTTAAAAAATAAAAATAAAATGGAAATAAATACACACCAATCAATAATCACTTTAAAAGTAAATGGCTCAAATGTTCCAATCAAAAGACACATGGTAGCTGAATGAATAAGGAAACAAAACCCATGTATACTCTGTCTTCAAAACACCAACCTTAGAATGAAAGATACACACAGACTAAAAGTAAAAGGATGGAAAAAATATTTCATGCAAATGAAAAAAAAAAAAAACTGGGGTAGCAATCTGGCAAAATAGACTTTAAAACAAAGTCTATAACAAGAGACAAAATGACACTACATAATGATAAAAGGATCAATCAAACAAGAGGATATAATGCTTGTAAACATTTATGCACCCAATATAGTAGGACTTGAATATGTAAAACAAATCTTAATGGCTGTATAGGGAGAGATCTACATTTCTTGTAGCAATATTTTTGCCAATATGTCTCCTCATGCAAGGAAAACAAAGGAAAAAATAAATAAATGGGAGTATATCAAACTAAAAAGCTTTTGCACAGCAAACAAAACCATTAACAAAATGAAAAGGGAACCCACTGAATGGGAGAACATATTTGCTAATTATATATGTGATAAGGAGTTATTTTCCAAAATATATAAAGAACTTATACTCTCCACACCAGAAAGACAAATAACCCAATTACAGAATAAGCAAAAGACCTATATAGACACTTCTGCAAAGAGGACATACAGATGGCCCATAGACATGTGAAAAGATTCTCAATGTCACTAATCATCAGAGAGATGCAAATTGAAACCACAGTGAGGTATCACCTAACACCTGTCAGAATGGCTATCATCAATAAATCAACAAATGACAGTGTTGGTGAGGATGTAAAGAAAAGGTAACCCTCATGCACTTATAGTAGGAATGCAGACTGGTGTCACTACTGTGAAAAACAATATGGATTTCTTCAAAAAATTAAATATGGAACTACCTTTTGACCCAGCATTTCCACTTCTAGGAATATATCCTAAGAATCCTGAGACACTAATTTGAAAGAATATATGCACCCATATGTTCACAGATGCATTATTTACAATAGACAAGATCTGGAAACAGCCCAGCGCCCATCATTAGATGAGTGCATTAAAAAGGTATGGTACATTTACACAATGGAATACTATACAGCTGTAAAAAAAGAAGGAAATCTTACGTTTTGTGACAGCATGGATGGACCTAAGGATTATTATGCTAAGTGAAACAAGGCAGTCAGAGTAAGAGAAATACCATATGATCTGATTTATATGTGGAATCTAAAGAACAAAATAGAAACAGCAGCATGGATACATGGAACAGACTAACAGCTGTCAGAGGAGATGAGGTTAGGGGACTGAATGAAAGAAGGTGAAGGGATTAACCAGAAAACATGTATACATAACATATAAACACAGACAATAGTGTGGTGATAGCCAGAAGAAAAGGGGTTGGGTGTCAGTGGAGGTGGGCATAAGTGGGGGGGATTGTGATGAAAAGAGACTTTGCTTGGGGCAGTGGGCACCTGCTGCAGTGTGCAGACGATGTTTTTTTGAGTTGTAAACTTGAAACTTGTTTTGTGAACCAATGTTCAATAATGCAGCCTAAGTGCCCATCAATAAATGAGTAGATCAAAAAACTGTGGTACATTTATACAATGGAATACTACACAGCAGAAAAAAAGAAGGAACATCTACTCTTTGGGGCAGCAGAGATGGATCTGGGGAGCATTATGCTAAATGAAATAAGCCAGGTGGTGAAAGACAAATACCATATGATCTCACCTAAAAGTGGAACTTAATCAACAAAACAAACAAGCGAGCAAAATAGAACCAGAGACATTGAAATAAAGAACAAACTGACAGTAACCAGAGGGCTGTGGGGATTGAGATAACAGGGGAAAGACGGGGAAGGGTTGTCAAGGAATGAGTATGAAGGACCCATGGACAAAGCCAAAGGGGGGAAGGATTAAGGGTGGGAAGTGGGAGGTGGGGGTGGGTAGGGCAAGGGAGAGTAATGGGGGAAAATGAGGACAACTGTTATTGAACAACAATAAAAAAATAAATACAATTGAAAACATTAAAAAGAAAACAAAAGCTATGTCCATTGGGGCATATTTGGTTCCGACCTGTTTTTGTATGGCCTGAGAACTAAGAATGGTTTTTCCATTTTCAAATGATTGGAAAATAATCAAAAGGAAAGAATATTTTATGAAACAAAAATAATGTGAAATCTAAATTTGTGTTCATAAGTAAAGTTTTGTTAGAGCATAATAAATAAATAAATGGAACTTGGATATCAGTGAAGAAATGATGAATGCCAAATGTAGTGAATTTGTGGAAAAGTATAAAAAGACTTCTTTATTTAGTATCTTAATTTTCTTTGTAAGACAACTGTTTAAAAATGACTATGAAGTATTTAATTTTAATATAGGTAAAAGTATAACAACAAGCACAAAAGATGAAGGATAAATATTTTAAAGTTCTTACATTTATGTGAAAAGATAAAATATTAAGTAAGTCAGACTCATTAGTAATAAGTTAATGATCCATATTATAAACACTGGAAATAAAAACAAAGAGATATAGATGCACACAACTGTAATTGAATAACAATAAAAAATTAAAATTTAACAAAAAATGGAACAATAACAAATACTTGATTAATCTAAAATATGACAGAAAAGGAAGCAAAGTAAAAGAACACATAATACAAATTACATGACAGTCAACAAACTCAACATATTAAAAATTATATAATTGCACACAGAGTAAGCACTGGTTAAAAGACAAAGATGGTAAGACTGCATAAAAAACAGATAAATAAAAATAAAACACAAAGTAAAAAGTATAAAGATGGCAGAAAGGAGAAAGTAGGAAAATATATAATGAAACATGGTTGTAAATGTGACCTGTAAGGGGGAAAAGTCAAAAGAGAATAATACATATTATTTTATACAATTCCACAATATATGTAGCAAAAACTGATGTCAGCAATCACCAGCTAGTAGTTAGTGATAATTGACAGTCTAGTATTAGTCTTGTAGACATGTCTCTGCCTAACTTGACCACTAAACACTTTAGTCAGTGAAATTTCAAATATCATAGACCCACTGAAATTTGGTTCATGGATCATGAGATTGAACAGAAGCACAATTTATTATTTACTAAGCTCAACAAATTTTCTTTTGATCTGCCAGCAACTCCAAATGAGTACAATTTTGAGAAATATTTCCAAGTAGCATACCTTTTTATCAACCTTTCTGAACTTGTTGAAACAGGACAAAGCATCTCACCAGCCTTGTACTTTTTTCACTTTACATACTTAACATTATTATGACTGGCAGATGGAGAATATCTTAGTGCTTTGAGATGAAATGTATTATTAGAAACAGAAGATACAAATCATCATAAATAAAATTTGAATCAGAGAAGCTTACTGAATTCAGTTTTCAAGGAAAAAATCCAATAATATGATTAAGAATAAGTTAATCTCCTGAGTTTGATATAGACATATTATTTTCTCTGAAGCATGAGCAAACAATAGTCTTATGGCTTTTGACACACTAGAGTTATTGTGGAAACATCACATCTCACTTTGATTCTTACACTCTGGGTGAAGAGAATTAATTTGGAAAAAACACATTCTCTCTATTTAACTTTCCAGTGAAATTGGACTCACTTCATGTGTCCCCATTACTTGACTTTGAGTGGAGGTAACCATATTCCCTTCCTATGGCTCTGCATGATTAGAAAAACTCACAGCAGCATTTGGCCTCTAGGTTGTCTTAACCTGCCCTAGTCAATACTTCTGGGATCCCAGTAAGGCATAGTTTCAGAGGTTAGAAGAAAGCCATTTTATGAGGAATTGATGGCAGTTTGTAAAAGGGGAGACTAACAAAAGCATTTTCAAAAACTGAACACTTTATAATCAACTTCTTTTCAGAGTTCATCTTTCTGTATATAAACAGTGCTCCTACAAAATAAACCTCACCTTCCCTACCCTCCATGATTGAAGGGCTTCCTTCTATCATTAGTGGAGATTGTCCCCAGAGGGTTGTATAAGGCATAAGTAGATAAGTAGATAATGCATAAGTCTAGTTATTGAAATCAATTTTTAAAATTCTCCACAGTTGATCAGGCAGCAATTTCAAGGCTTAGTCATGCAAGCATATTTAAATAGATTTGAGGTCTGAACCACAACCAAGAGGTATGTCATGATTTTGTGGAGGACAAAACCCATTATTTCCTCCAAAAGACTTTTTTTTTTAAGCTTTAGGAATAGTCAAGTATGTCATATGATAAAAATAATGAGACTTCTGGTCAAGATGGCACCATAGGTAAACACAGCTGACCTCCTTGCACAACCACATCAAAATTACCACTAAACTATAGAACAACCATCATTCAGAACTGTCAGAAATCGAGATGATTGAAAGTCCTACAAATATAGAATTAAACATAAAAACCACATTGAGACTGGTAGGAGGGGCAGAAACACGGATGAGGCTTGTCCTACACCCACATGTGGCAGATAAAAATTGGTAGAGATGTCTCAGGAGTGAGGGGTTCCAGCCCCACACCAGGCCTCAAGTCCAAGGTTCCAGTGTCAGGAAGATAAGTGTCCATAACTTCTGGCTGTAAAAATAAGCAGGGATTGAGGCTATGGAAGACAGAATCTTCTGGAGTCCCAGGCAGTTCCTCTTAAAGGGCCTACACTGAGACTCACTCATTGTGAGGTCCAGCACAGGAGCAGGATATTGAAAGGCATCAGAGACATATGGGGAGGAACTGAATTGTCTGGCATCAGGGCAAGAACTGAGGAGCAGCTTTCTCCTAGACAGAAGTGCTGGCAGAGGCCATTGTTCCTTTTCTGAGACCTCACCTCACAGAGCCATGGAGCCAGCAGAAGGGCACCATATCTGGGATTCCATCAACCTGGTTCACACTCTTTGCCCCAGCCTGGTGATTCCTTGAGGCCCTGCCTTCCCCAAAGTTGGGGCCCACCCAGGCTCTCTCCAGTGGATTTTCCATATGAATGCCTTGTGTTGGCCCACACTTCAGATTTTCCTAAATTCTCTCAAACAAGCATAATCTGGCTTCAGCCAGTCCTGTTCCTCTTGTTAAGTTGCCCCAGGCCTGGCACTAGCAGCAGCCTGCCTTGGTTTACAGAACAGCCTCTCCTGGGCACCTCCAAGTCCAGCACAAGTAGCAGCCATCTGCAGATCATTTTGTAGCTTATGCTGTGACCCCAGAGAAAACACAGGCAGTGGCTGACCTTGGACGTGCCAACAGCAATCAAAGCTTGACTACAACAGGAGGGCATATACTCAGCCCACACAGTAGGCACACCTTTAGTACCCAGCTTGGGTAATAGGGGATGCTTTGCCACTGGACACTGCAGGGCACCTACTATATTAGGCCACTCTACCAAGCCTGGATACATAGCAGCTCTACCTAGTACATAGAAACAAACACAAGGAGGCTGCCAAAATGAGGACACAAAGAAATATGGCCCAAATGAAAGAACAGTACAAAACTTGAGAAAAAGAACTAAACAAAATGGAGACAAGCAATCTACTACATGCAGAGTTCAAAACACTGGTTGTAAGGATGCTCAGTGAACTTAGTGAGGACCTCAACAGCATAAAAAAAATCCAGTTAGAAATGAAGGATACGCTAATTGAAATAAAGAACAATTTACAGAGAATCAACAGTGGAGTGGATGAAATCAAGAATCAGATCAGTGTTTTGGAATATAAGGAAGTAAAAAGCAACTAATCAGAGCAGCAAGAAGAAAAAGAACCTCCCCAAAATGAGGATAATGTAAGAAGCCTCTGGGACAACATTAAGCGTACTGACATTTGCATCGTGGGGGTACTGGAAGGTGAGGAGAGAGAGTAAGAAATTGAAAACTTATTTGAAAAACTAATGATGGAAAACACCCCTAAGTTGGTGAAGGAAGTAGACATATAAATCCAAGAAGCACAGAGAGTCCCAAAAAAGATGAGCCCAAACAGGTTCACACCAAGACACATCACAATTAAAATGCCAAAGGTAAAATACAAAGAGAGAATCTTAAAAGCAGCAAGAGAAAAGCAGTTGGTTACCTACAAGAGAGTTCCCACTATCAGCTGATTTCTCAAAAGAAACTTTGCAGGCAAGGAGGAACTGGCAAGAAATGTTCAAAGGGATGAAAAGGAAGGGCCTACAACCAACAGTACTCTAGCCAGCAAAGCTATCATTTAGAATTGAAGGGCAGATAAAGAGCTTCCCAGGACTTCTGGCCAAGATGGAGGTGTAGGTAGATCTGTTTTGCTTCCTCACACAACCAAGAAAAGGAGAACAACAAATTTAAAAACAAAAACAACCAGAACTGCTAGAAAATCAAACTGTATGGAACTCCAACAACGAAGGCATTAAAGAAGAAACATTCATCCAGACTGGTAGGAGGGGTGGAGACAGGCAGCTGGGGCTGAGAGAATGCGTGGCAAGACAGTAGCTGGTGGACCAGCTGGGCAAGGCAAGGCTAGCAAACCAGGTGGTCCCATATTTATGTGCAGATAAACCGGGAAGAACAACTGAGGGGCGAGACAAACCACACAACCCAGGGTTCCAGCACAAGGAAATAAAGCCTCAAAACCTCTGGCTGTAAAAACCAGTGAGGGTTAGGGTGGCAGGAGAAATTTCCAGTCTCACAGGAGAGTCCATTGGACAGATCCTTGGGGTCCTAGAACATACACAAACCCACCCACATGGGAATCACACTAGAAAGGCCCAATTTGCTTGTGGGTAGGAGGGGAAGTGACTGAAAGTGGGGCAAGAGCCAAGCAAGTGGCATTGTTCCCTCTTGGACCCCTCCTCCACATACAGCACCACAATGCAACGAAGTGGGTTGCCCCCCCCCCACCCCGGTGAATACCTAAGGCTCAACCCCTTACAATGTAACAGGTGCACCAAGACAAAGAAATATGACCCAAATGAAAGAACAGATCAAAACTCCAGAAAAGGAAGTAAGTGACAAGCAGATAGCCAATGTATCAGATGCAGAGTTCAAAACACTGGTAATCAGGATGCTCACAGAAATAATTCTATATGGATGCAAAATAAAGGAAGAAGTGAAGGCTATACAAAGTGAAATGAAAAATGTACAGGGGACCAAGAGTGAAGGGAAGGAAATAGGGACTCAAATCAAAGATTTGGAACAGAAGGAACAAATAAATATTCAACTGGAACAGAATGAACAACCAAGAATTCAAAAAAATGAAGAGAGGCTGAGGAACCTCTGAGACAACTTTAAGCTCTCCAACATCTGAATAATAAGTGTGCCAGAAGGAGAAGAGGAAGAGCAAGAAATTGGAAACTTATTCCAGACAAAAAATGAAGGAAAACTTCCCTAATCTGGTGAAAGAAATAGACTTCCAGGAAATTCAGGAAGCTCAGAGAGTCCCAAACAAGTTGGACCCAAGGAGGAATACACCAAGGCACATCAGAATTAAATTGCCCAAGATTAAAGATAAGGAGAGAATCTTAAAAGCAGCAAGATAAGAGTTGCCTGCAAAGGAGTTCCCAGGAGACTATCAGCTGATCTCTCAAAATAAACCTTGCAGGCAAGAAGGGGCTGGAAAAAAGTATTTGAAGTCATGAAAGGCAAGGCCTACATCAAAGACTACTCCATCCAGCAAAGCTATCATTTAGAATAGAAGGGCAGATAAAGTGCTTCCCAGATAAGGTCAAGTTAAAGGAGTTCATCATCACCAAGCCCTTATTATATGAAATGTTAAAGGGACTTACGTAAGAAAAAGAAGAAAATAAAAACTGTGAACAGTAAAATGACAACAAACTCACAGTTATTAACAACCACACCTGAAAGAAAAACAAAAGCAAACTAAGCAAACAACTAGAACAGGAACAGAACCACAGAAATGGAGATCACATTGAGGGTTATCAGCAGGGAGGGAGAAGGGGAAGAATGGAAAAAAGGTACAGGGAATAAGAAGCATAATTGGTAGGTACAAAATAGACAGGGGGAAGTTAAGAATAGTATGGGAAATGGAGAAGCCAAAGAACTTATATGTATGACCCATGGACCTGAACTAAAGAGGGGGGAATGCTGGTGGGAGTGGGGGGGAAGGGCAGAGGGGCGAAAGGGGAGAAAAGAAATTGACCTACTGTAATAGCATAATCGATAAAATATACTTAAAAAAATAGCTTTCCAGATAGAAAAAGCTAAAGGAGTTCATCATCACCAAACCAATATTATATGAAATATTAAAGGGTCTTCTTTAAGAAGAAGATCAAAATTATAATCAATAAAATGGCAATAAATACATATTAATCAACAATTGAATCTTAAAAACAAAATAAACAAACAAGCAGAACAGAAACAGAATTATAGATACAAAGAACATTTCAATGGTTGCCAGATTGGGGGCTTGGGAGATGGGAAAAATAGGTAAAGGGATTAAGAAGTACAAAACAGTTACAGAATAGTCATGGGGATGTACAGTATAGTATAGGGGATAGAGTAGCCAAAGAGCATATACACATGACCCATGGACATGGACAATGGTGTGGCGATTTCCTGAGAGAGTGCAGGGGGCTGGGCAGAAGGAGGCAAAGGGAGAAAAATTGGGACAACTGTAATACCATAGACAATAAAATATAATTTAGAAAAAAGAAAAAATAATGAGATATCTTTTGAATAAACAGGTAATAAGATACAGACACACAAAAGAAGTAATAAAATTATAATATCCTCCCACTATCTAACTTTAATATACATTTTGTACAGTTAAAGATTTTAAGATCTTTCCATCTGGAGATGGTTTTAACATGAAAATATGGTAGACGAGATGGATAATTCAGGCTGCAAGTCTATAAATTTTATACTCCTTTCCAACTGCATGTTGTTTCCCTCCCAAGACACCATCTCAGAGGCTTGCCAATTACAACAATGTGACTATTTTGAAAGAATGTTCATTTGAGTTCCCAGCAAAAATAATTTCAAGGAGACATTGCCATTCAAAACATTCACAAATGAGCTTCATATTTTTTACCTCAATTGCAGGCACAAATATAAATACAATATGACTTTTTTGTTCAAAATATGGTTTTGACTGAAACAACCAAAATATCATGCTCTCTGTTAGAAAAGACATCCAAGGAAGGGTAAAAGTAGACTGCTTCTACTGCTTTGTAAACTTGAAAGTTGTTTTCTGTTACTGATAATGAGGCATACATTTTGTTCCCCATGGAGTCTATTTTACTACCTCTGATGATTTTGTGACTGTTTGGGTTTACAGACTGTGTAATATTTGTGCCCATGGCAAAACACTGAAGATAAAATGTATAGAGTAAATAAAATGTGGTTTATTGGATACTAAACTAAACTGAAAGTCAGCAGACCTTAGCTCTATTTCTGTCTTCTCTTTGGAGAAATCATACCTTCCTTGACCTTGAGCAAGTCATTTATTATCACTCTACCCGAGATGGTGCTATTAGGCCTCATTATAAGAAAACTCCAATACCACTTTCCCCATAGCATAATTTATAAAGTAGAGAATAAATGTAAAATGCATTAATTGAAGAATTGCTCGTTCAAAACACTTCAAAGCCCCACTGCCTAGTGGTACTATCAAAAGTATAGGTAAAAACAAACCCCAGAATACGAGTGAAATATGTGGCACATATGTCCTCAGGTAATCCGATGGGGAAATAATGGGGGGAAAAGGAGAAATCCAGGACAAGTGTTGGCAAATATTCTCCCTCCTAGTCCTTTTTTTTTTCTTTCTGGATTTTATTGAAAGAGGAATGGTAATTGCTGAATGTTGCTTATATTGGGGACATCACGATGATGATACTGTTAACCAGAGGAAAGTTCTTTTACCTTAACCAGGCAAGGGAACAATAATTGAGGGTTTCATGGGGGAGGAGAAGGGGACTTGTCCATCATCTGTACCCCTGGTAATGCAATGAAAGTTTCAGAAGGGGAAACCAGTATGATCGGGGATCTTTAAGCAATTAGGTTATAAAACAAGCCATTCTTCTGGGACTACTTTTTTCCCTAGATCTGGAAATATGACTTTAAAACGTCATGTCCCAGGAATACATCTTCAGCTCTATGGTGTAAAATAATAATAAAATACAATTCCTTTTTTTTGAGGTTGCTCTACCCTCCCCCCACACCAGAAAAAAGTCCAGAGGTATATTTATTTCATATATTGAAGGATAGTTAGATCAGATGACTATTATTTCTGTTCTACTTTATGGCATTAAGTGAAGTAAGTATAATAAAATAGAATCAGAGAATTCTGGAGCTGGAAGGAGTGTTAGAAACAACCCAGTCATTTTATAGTCATGTAAAAACTGAGGCAGAGAAAAAGAGAGTGGCCCAAGATTAACACTTAGTAAATACTGAGAATAGAAATCAAATCTTCTGAATCCCATTACAGCTGTAAATATTCCATTGCTTAGATTTGACGTTGTATGACCTGACAAGTTCCTAGAATTACTACCATTTGAATTTTCCTTTTATGCAGAACAGGTCCAATTACTAAATAGAAACCCAGTTACTGAGACCATAATTGACTTTAGTTGGATGCTCCTCAGTTTTCATATTGGTTTTAATTTTCTACCAGTATGACATGATTAATTAATTATTGATTGTTGTTACTAGATGAAAAAGAATGAAAGGAGGAGAAAAATATTAAGAGGTTGAAATGTGTTTCCAAAAAAAGCCACAGAATCTTCTACAAAAAAAAAAGATTTAATTGAGAAAAAAATTACTGATGGTTTATTTTCCTGCCTAAAAACAGCAGGCAAGATTAATTTTTGCTAAGGCAATCTTCTACAAGTCTATAGCATTGCCAGGGCCACTCCTGGCACATACAGTGCTTCTGGCAGATTACAAAATGATACTTCCTGTAGGCAGACAAATTGAGAGAAAAAAAGAGTTTCCTTTTAGTGGATCAATTACAAAACAGCATAGCTTCCAGAAGTGCCTGTGCTAGAAGGATTTCCTTATCTCCTGCCCATCCACCCAACACCTTTTGTGCTGGATGCAATCTGCACAACTTTAAGCAAAGACCCTGGGCATTATTCCCTTTATTCAAAACACTGTGACTTCTATCTACATCTTTTTCTTTAGTAATATGTTGAAATTCATCTGTGGAAAACACAGTCTTGAGTTTCCTTGGCTCAACATCGATATGAACAAAGACTCAGCCCCAAGTCTCTGCAGTATCCTAGCAATAAGCATTGACTTTTATGTTACCAAACACATGGACCCATTCTGGCAGATCTGTACACTGTCCTGCCCACCTCTTCGCTCCAGCCAAATCTTACTAATATTTTAAGGCCTCATCTTCTCTTCCAAGCAGTCCTTGCTGACTTATTCCAATCCTTACTGACATTTCCTCCTTACATCCACTGCAACTCATTATCTGTTGAGGACTTGGCATTGATTAATATGGCATTAAATAGCATTTGATGAGAGGATCCAATAATGCTTAAATCACCAAGTTGCAAGGAGGTGATAACTGCATTCTTGCAGAAGTGGCTTCAGGGCAAAGTGTACAATTCCCAGATGAGAATGCCTTGTGGCTCCTCTTATCTAGCCATGTGCAAATGAAGGGACAACTGTAAGAAAGGCAGATGACCCAGCTTGCTCAGAGCAGCCACTATGCTCTTATGGAATAGAAAGAACTCAGCCCTGGCTGGGTAGCTTAGTTGGTTAGAGTGTCCTCCCAATACGCCAAGATTTTGGGTTTGATTTCCAGTCGGGTCACATATAAGAATCAACCAATAATGCAATGAATGCATCAATAAGTGGAACAACATAGCGATGCCTCTCTCTCTCTCTCTCTCTTCCTCTCTTTCTCTAAGTATGAATAAATAAAATTTAAAAAAGAAAGAGCCCACTTCACTTTCTTACTCTATTCACTAGCAGAGTGAGCAGACAAGAGAAGCCAATATTCTTTGGGTGGGGGAGGATATTTGTTATATTCAATGTAATACATATATTAAAACCTACCATGGTCTCTGATTATTTTATAAATATTTATATTTATCCTCAGAAAAATTAGAAACTCACTGAAAGCTAGGCCAATATCTATGCTGCTTCTATTTCCTAAAGGGCTAGACTGAGACACATAATTAGTGCTCGTCGATATGTGTATGTTCAAATGTAAAAATAAATCCTTATTTTGAAAGTCAATATAACCTGATTTTCCAGATATGAGGTAATGGTATGGCATAGTATGTCCAAAGGAAGTCCAAAAAATTAAGAACTGGCAAAAGAATTTAAACAATTAAGAGTAGCTCCACTGGATGAAAAGAAGGGACAATCTCAAACCTTCTAATTATAGACAAAGCTCTTTGAGTTAATGACATTTCTTTATAAGATGTGCAGTTTTTTTTTCTGTCTGGAAGCAGCACACATTCAAGAATTGAGACTAACATCAATAGAACAAAAGCTGTAGCTGAGCTGTTTGGAGAAAATCAATTCAAACAACTCATAATTTGCTGGGTGACAGACACATCATGAAACATTAAGCTAAGTGGTGGCACCTGGCTTCAGAAGCATGCTATCTCAGACAGCTACCAATTTATTCTTGCTGAAAAGGAGTCGCTCCCTTCCCACTCCTTTTATGTGAAGTTTATAAACGAAAATGATAATGATATAAAAGGATTTTTTAAAAGCTTCCCAATAAATGTTTATCTCTTTGCTAGGTTATTTCATGCAATTTTCTCAAAGAAAAGAATGAGCTAAGAAAATGCTCTGAGATCTATAAGCTATGACCAGAACGTATGAGATTTAGTATGGAAAGGAAAGGCATGCAGTGTGGCAGAATATGTGTATAATGGAAGTCTGGTTCACAACTTGAGGTTGCCGATGAAGATGTTTTTATTAGTAATTGAGATTAAAGAAAGAAAGCAGAAGCACCCCTGTGCCTTAAATTTAACAACAACAACAACAACAACAACAACAACAAAACCCCAGCAGGCTGAGATATTGGCACCATTCCATCATTACCAGCTACTTCCAATATATCATGTAATGGAAACAAGATTAATAGGGAACATTGAGAATTTTCTGTGTCAAATAGTGTTTTACATATGTTAACTTACAAAATAATCTTCACAACACCACAATAAAGTGGGTACTATTATTCCCTCTATTGTACGGATGAGGAGACTGAAGTCAAAAGAGGTTCTGCATCTTGTGAAAAATCATTCATCCAGTAAGTGACAGAGTCACAATATGAACTGTGGTCTCATTCTGGAGCCTATACATATAATCACTAAAGTAGAGCCAACTCTAAAATGGGCATAAAATGGTGTCAACCACAGAGTTATTAGGAGAATAAATGAGTTAACATATAAAAACAACAAGGAGAGTATCTAGCATGGAGCCAATGTTCAAAAATGGTCAGCTGTCTTCATTTTCAATGTCACCAGTGTTTTCCTTTATCATAATGCATAAATACTTTTTAAAACATCCTTGACACGTAGTTCCCAGCTCCTGATTATACATCTCCCCAGGGGCAGGAAGCTCAATACTTGAGCAGGCTGTTTTATTGTACAACAGCTCTTGTTTAGAGTGATTTCCTTTTATCACCTTAAATAAACCTTCCCATAACTTCTGCCCACTAGCCCTGCTTCTGCCATTGATAATTATGCAGAATAAGCTGACATCCTTTTTCACTTGACATGACAGATAAAATTCAGGGAGAAATAGAGAATCATTAATGATTTTTATGCTGGAGAACAACACAAGGAAAAGTGAGCCTAAGAAAGACGTGTCTAATGAGAACAAGTAGAGTTGTATTTGGAGAGCAGTGAAAATGGAGACGGGGAAGGAGAGGTCAGTGAGCAGCATGTGGCAGTGATCCAGGTCATATGGTCTAGGACACGAGCAATGGCAGTGATGATGGAGAAACAGAAAATAATGAAAACCTTTCATAGGTAAATTTCACTGGATTTGGGGACTGGACTGACATGGGAAGGGGGATAAGTAAAAGAAATCCCAATGATGACCTTAAGTTTACAAACCTAGCTGTTGGGAGGAACCAAGTCTTTTGGTTTTGTTTGCTTGTTTGGGGGTGGAATGCATTTGGAGGGTGGAAAGATGATGAGTTTGGCTTTAAGCTGACAATTAAATAAGCCCCCACTCTAAAAAAAAAATATCCATTACATAGAATTAGGTGACTGGCAAGAGATATATGGCTGATAGTTTTAAAGTTATCAGCCAGAGGGGCTGAATGGGTTAAACAAACTGTTGATTCAGGGCTTCAAGTGGTAAGGTGAGAATCTGAATGTGGTCCCATAGCTGGGGTTGGCCCTGTGTGAAAACTCTAAAGGACCTGGGATTCTGAATCTCTGGCTGCCCTTTTGCCCTCAGCTGTCCCTTTTTTCCCTTTTGGTGGTGCCTGCTTTCCTAACACTTAAATTTCCAACACCCTTATTTCCCTTCACTTGCCCTGCTATTAATATTGTGATGAGGGCAAAACTAATTTTAGTGAGTCAAGGTGATCATATGGCAAGAACATGAACTAGGGGTCAAGAAACTGGATTCTCATCTCAACTCTTTCGGTCCTCCTTCTGAATCCTTTAGGGCTCTACAACTCAAAAAAATCAGTGTGTGTCCAACAAGTCTGTATTGAAGACTGCCCCAGTTCATTGGCACAGCACTGTGAATTTGTTACCAGATTCTCCATTCACTTTACAGTGCAAAAGATAGACAACACAACTTAGTGTATCCTGCTGGAGAGAGAAGAATTGATAAAATGTTCAATAAATAATCCAGGAACACTCTGTGGTCTTGGAATAGAGTCTGATATAGATATCCAAACACATACCTACTAGTACAACCACTCATTTACTCTCTCCTGAACTCAACTGGATGGTTCACTGCTGGAGCTGGGTAAGATACAGTGGGGGAAGAGAATAATTGCATCCAATAGACTTCTCATAGGGAAAAGCTGAAGTTATCCGTTTGTTGCATATAGTTTATGTGCAAATATGTAGATAAGTATAAAAATGTCTGGAGGGTTATATATGAAATAGTTAATAGCAGTTCCCTCTCAGGAGGGGAATAAGATCAGAATGAAGGGGTGAGAGTGAAAGGAGATGTACCTTGTACTCTGGATAGTTCAGGGTATGAATTTTTACAAAGAGAATGTGTTCCTGCATTACTTGTATAATATACAAGACAATAAAAATGCTTTCCATTTTTGATAAAAGACAACTGCTTATTACATCTGAGAAGCTAAAATGTTTAGAGTAGTACTTCTGGTATCACAATGATAAAAGACTTGCATTTTTTGAATGGTGCGCAATGTCCTCCTTTCTTGTCCCAAAATCACCAGCCTCTCTCAGCCTCTCTAGGCTCAGAGCCACCTAGAAACAGAACCAAGATAAAGGGTATTTTAAAAGAATGCAAAGAAGAAATTAAATGGCTCAAATGGCCTCAGGAACGTGGCTGGTGGGCTCCAGTTCCCAAAAGTTGAGCCAAGCAGTGTGTGAAGCAGTATACCAGAGAGGCCCCTTTAACGTCCTCCCACCATTTGACAAGCAAACAGGAGGAAAGGTGACTGCTGTGAGTCCACTGAAGAGGTGGGGAGTTCTTTAGTGCAATAGTGACAATGCCCTGCTTCCCTACATCTGGCACATTTCAGAAGCTGCTGTAGTGTTGATGCCTGCTAAAATGATGTGGGAAGAAGAATGAATGTGGGCAAGCTTGGCTAGCCACTCAGCAGGAAATGATCTCATTTCTTCTGCTGGGCAACCTCCAGTTGATGGTAAATGGAATGAGACAGGGTAGCATTTAAATTCCATCATTATGTTTTTTTTGTTTTTTTTTTCTTAAAAGCCACAAGTTTACAGATGATGGCTTCTGTTGTCTCTTGAGTTCTTTATCATAGCTGTAGCCAGAAAAGGAGAGAGATCCAGAAACACTGTTTTGGCCAGAATTCCATTCTGCTTCTCTTTGGGAATATTTTTATTATTTTTCAAATGTATAGGGGTGGCCTTTGGCACTTGTTATGGTCTTATGTACTGGCTGCTTGGAAGTCATCAATATTGGAGCATTTAATCCATAATCTCTCCCAGTGCAATTTGTCTATGAGATTTCTTTCCTGTCCTGCCAGAGGGTAGTAGAGTTATAATTCATGATCCTGTGATCTTCAACAAGGCTTCTTGCATAGTGAGTAAGTTCTTTGTTCTTTTAGGACAGAACTGTCACTCATCCCTAAACAGCCCTTCATTTTTCCTCTAACACTGACTCACAGAAGCATAGATTCTCAGGGATGGAAGGAAGCCGAGAGGTCGTCTAATCCAACCCCTTACTAGTTGACTCCAGGCAGTGCTTAGGCATGGGAATTACTTCATGCCTCAAATAAGTAATATTTAGTGAAATAAAAAGGGTGACTTGTGAGGGTCAGAGATGGAACACTTCAAAAAGGACTCTAAAAGGTATGATGTGGACAAAGGCATGTTTAATAACATCTTTGTTTCTCTGAGAATTAATCAGGTACAAAACCAAGCTTTAAACTGAGAACCTATCAATTATATAATAATGGTACTAATAATGATGATGATAATTATGATAATCAAGAGCAGTTAAAATCAGTTAAGATTTTTCTGAAAATTTGCTATGTGTCTGGTATGAAGCTAAGTTATTTATGTGAACTATATGATCAAATCACTCCTATTGGGTGTGATATTATACTTTATTTTACAGATGAGGAAACTGGGGCTTTAGAAAAGTTGGAATGGTTTACCCAAGGTCATATACCTATCAAGTGACAAAACTAAAACTTGAACCCAGAAATAAATCTTTCCCAGGCCATGCTACCCTATTATTTTCATAAGAGGACAGTTACTATAGAAAATAATTATCTCCCAAATTTGTCCCAAGTTGCCTGGCTAGTGAAGGGATATGTTTCATAATCTTTTCCCTAAACCCCTTGAGATCCTTCTTAGTTTATAAACCCACATTTAAACCAAAGCAGAAATATTTCTTGCTTCTATTTCTTCACACAAAGGATGTTTTGGTTTCAACCAAGAGCAAGAGAAATGCTTCCCTGAGCTTTAGTCATCCTACTAGGGCATTTGGATCAGGTGATATGTTTAAAGAGAAAATAATAGCCTATAGTCCTGGACAGCTGGTTTGACAGGAATTAAAGGCCTTCTCTGATTCAGAGAATAAGGATCTTTCATACAAACTCTTCTGCCTAGCTAGACAAAATCCATAAATTCATCAAATAAAGTTGGTTAAAATGTCTCAAGGATAAGTTTCCCTATTAAGTGTGTCTTCCTTTCAATACTGCCCTTCAAAAAGCTGGGTTGCTGTGCTGTGAATAAACAGCAAAAGGGGGTAAAAATGCCGCAGGAATAAGTAACCAGTAAGATGTGTAACAAAGAATCCTGCTTCTGTCTCACATTCATACTTTACCAAGTACTCTCTCATACTTCATTTCTTTAAAGATTCTATTTATTTTTAGAGAGAGAGGAAGGGAGGTAGGAGAGGGAGCAAAACATCGATGTGATAGAGAAACATCGATCAGTTGCCTCGTATACACGTACCGAGCCTACAACCCAGACACGTGCCCTAAGCAGAAACAAACTGGCAACTTTTTGCTTTGCGGGAAAACATCAAACAAACTGAGCCACAGTGGTCAGTCTTCTCATACTTTATTTTAATCTATTGTAACAATAACTCTGTGAAATAAGCAAAACATATTATATTTTCCTAATTTGGTGAGAAAGAAAACTCAGAGTTAAAGAGGGTCACTCAAACGTATATGGCAAAATGATGAAAAAGACAGGACTAGGACCTAGGAATCTTTTTATCTTATTCTATCCACATTGAATAGTTCTATGCCAATGGTTATTATACTTACAATATTAAGTCATTAAGAAATATCTCTAACAATTTTACTATCCTTCATTGGCCTTAAAGACCTTGGTGTTAACAATGTCCTTGTTCTTTGATCTTCATGGGAAATTAGTGTATGTCAAAACATTAGTATATTATATCTCTGCTGGAGTTTCCCGAATCTAATTTTTGAAAATTCAATGTATTGTCATTACTAAATATTAGCCTAGCAATAATTTTTAATGGATTTGTAAATTATGGGTAACTGTTCCATGTGTGGGAAATGTAGGCCAGCCCCCACTCAGAAAAGCCAGTGGGGAGTGAGGTCCAGCACACAGGACCCACACCCATAGACAGGTTCTCCCGTGGGGAATCAGGCCTGCTTTGTACCTAGGCTGCTATGAGACTTGCTTTTGCTAAAACTCCCTCACCCTGAATTGAGGCAGCAAATATTTACTGCATATCTTTAACTTCCTAAAGTCTGAGCTAAACCTCCCAAGTATGGAGTGTAACCAGTTCAACCACTTTTCCCCTTGATATGTAACATCCTTCTCTTTGAAGTAATTAGCAATATTCTTTCCTTTGTTATCTGTAAAAGGTAATCACCTACGGCAAAGCTGTGCATAGTAAATGAGGACCATCCTCGATGTAATGTACCCAGAAAAGCAATAAAAGCCTGTCCAGGCAGGGGTCGGGCTCTCTGTCCTCACCCTCTCTCTCTCTTAGACAGCAACCATGCTGCCCCTTTTTCTCCACAGAATTTCTGTAGTCCGTGTGAATTTGTCCATTGCAGCCACAAGACATGTATCCCGCAGGCCAAGATCCGCATCAGCAAATGAGATGGATATACATTTGGAAAGAAGGGAGGAAATGACACTAATTGAATATTGACTACATGCTTTATGTACATATCTCATTTAATGCTCTCAATACCAAAAAAAGGAAAATATCAAACTGTTCCACTTTATATTTAAGAAATTGATCTTAGAGATGTTAAAAAAACACCAGCAAGGTTCCACAGATATCAAATGATGAATCTATGACTCAAACTGCTGTAGTCTTACTCCAAAGTCCAGGTTTTTAACAAATGTGCACACTGCTTTCTAGTAGTCGAAGCTAAAGAAATAGTAATAACTCATTTTGAGTGTTTATTATCTACCAACCACTATACTAATGACTTTGCCTTCCTTATCCCATTAATTGTTAAAACCTATGAAGTAGGTACTGATATTATCTGTATTTTAAAAATGAGAAAACTGAGACTAGTGATGTTAAATAATTTAAGTCACATAGCTAATAAGGGAAGGAACCAGAATAATTTTTTAAAGATTTTTATTTACTTACTTTTAGAAAAAGGGGAAGTGATAGAGAAAGAGAAGGAGACAAACATCACTGTGTGGTTGCCTACTGGGGACCTGGCACACAACCCAGGCATGTGCCCTGATTGGGAAATGAACCAGCAACCCTTTTGTTTGCAAGCTGGCACTCAATCCACTGAGCCACACCAGCCAGGGCTGGAATCAGAATAATTCTTATACATCTCTCATTTTTTCTGGCCATTTAGATAACACAGCCTATGAGTGTGAAAAAGGAGTATAGAATCATTTTGCAACAATAACTTGAGTTGGCATGTATGTGCACAAAATCACATATCAAAAACTATGAGCAACATTACCCTTTTGGTCTTTCTTAAGGTTACTGACCAGTTATGGTGGAGAAGGGAGCAGAGCATTTCTGATATGCCAAGAAGCCCTTTGTGAAGACATTAAATAAACGAGTAAGGTTAAGAACAGAAGTGTTCAACCGGAAAAGAGTTTATTAATTTATTGACTGAGATGACACTAGGCAGTTCATGAACTTGAGTCCTGACATATATAATCTTTTACTGTGAACTTGTTTTGGAAATTTTTTACATGAAAAATTAAAATAGTGATGCAATCAATTGCTTTGTAATGACACATGAGCTATGTTGTCAAACCATATAAAAGATAAATTATATGCAGACAAAGAGGTATTATTTGGGATCCCAATTTTATTGCTTCCTAGCTGTGTAAAGCTGGTCAAGAAAATTGAACTCTTTGAGCCTTAGGCTATTTGTCTTTAAAATGAGGCTAACCATACCTATCTCACAGGGTTGTTGTGGGCCTCTAACAGATTTAAATATGCAAAGCACCTAGTCCTGTATGTGGCACATAGCAATAACTCAGTATATCTCAGTACCCTTTGCCTTTTCCTTAAGAATTGTTATTTAAAATTAATCTCCACACAGGAAGTTCCTCAAAAAATTAAAAATGTAACTGTCTTATGACCTACCAATTCTACTTCTGGATACATATCTGAAGAAACCCAAAACACTAATTTGAAAGAATATATGCACCCCTGTGTTCATTGAATTGTTACTTACTTACAATAGCCAAGATATGGAAGAAGCCCAAGTGCCCAATAGCTGAGTGGACAAAAAAAAGTTGTGGTAAAGTATATACAATAGAATATCAGTTGGCCATTAAAAAAAACCCAAAATTTGGCTGGACCTGATCAAGGCCATCCTGCCCGTATTGTCAGCCAACCAGGGAGTGTAGCTGCTTGCACCAATCTTCAGCTTACACAATAATAGGCCACCACAGCAAAGGATGAATGGAGCTCTGGGAAAGGTGCTGTGTGTGAAGAACGATATTATTTTTAAGCAAGTCTTTCCCCTCTTAAGGTTCAAAACTTCAGGAGAGAATTCCATCTGTTCTTTAGGTGGCATTTTGCTGAGTACCAGTCAGCAGTCCAGAACAAAACCCACCCATGGCACTGGAAGAAACAAGCACCTAATTAAAGAACAAGGGCCCGAGGAGAAGAGGGGAAAAAATGGAAGTGAGACCAATTAATTTGGGGAGAGATTATAAGTATGGGGTTTCAAACATTCACCTGACTGCTTATGACATGGCCCTGTCAGAAACTTATGCCCAGTATGTTCACAACCTCTGCAACTATCTCTCCATTAAAGTGGAGGAAAGTTACGCGATGCCCACCAAAACCATGGAGGTGTTATGGCTGCAGGACCAAGGCTGAAAAATGTTCCTTGATGCAGTTCTTAGCACCCATGAGTGAGTGGTTTGAGTGCTACATTTGCTGAGATTTTCTTGGAAATAATCCAAAGCAATCATCCTGAAGGAGTCAAATTATCAGAGAAGGAGCACTCTGAAGAAGACTTCAAGGGAAGGTTCAAAGCTCGGCCAGAACTGGAACTGTTAGCCAAGTTGAACTAGCTCATCGCAGACTCTTTCATGCCAGCACTGGTGATACTGAGTACCAAGGGGAAGAGCTTGCTGGGTGGTCAAAGTTAAGCAGGAGACCCTGACCCTTGGATATAAGTGTGCATCTGCACAGGCAGGAATGCCTCCTCTCTGTGGAGGAGTCCTTGCCAATTATCGTCACCTTCCTTGGAGCCAACCCTAGGTATCCTCCATCTAATACAAATCTGCTGATGAAAAAAAAGAACAAAATTTTACCCTTTGCAACAAGCATGAAGAGACATAGTGGGTATTATGCTAAGTGAAATAAGTCAGTCAAAGAAAGACAAATACCATAAGATTCCACTTATATGTGGAATCTAAAGAACAATATAAACAAAGAAACAAAACAAACAGACTTATATATGTAGAAAACAGACTGAAGGTTACTAGAGAGAAAGGAGGTTATGGGGTGAAAAGGTGAAGGGATTAAGAAGTACAAATTGGGTACTTACTGGTGTAGCTCAGTGGATTGAACACAGGCTGCAAACCAAAGGGTTGCCAGTTCGATTCCCAGTCAGGGCACATGACTGGGTTGTGGGCCAGGTCCCCAGTATGGGGCACAGGAAAGGCAATCACGCACTGATATTTCACTCCCTCTTTTTCTCCTTCTCTTCCCCTCTCTCTAAAAATGAATAAATAAAATCTCTTAAAAAAAGAAGTACAAATTGGAAGTCACAAAATAGTCCCAAGGATGTAAAGTACAGCATAGGAAATATAGCCAATAATAATAACTATGTATGGTGCCAGGTGGGTACTGGAAATAGCAGGGAACACATGTAAATATATGATTGTCAAACCACTATTCTGTACACCTGAAACTAATACAAAATAATATTGAATGTAAACTGTAATTGAAAATAAAATAAATTCATCTGCGACAGCAAGGATTTTTTAAGATTTGAGAAATATAAATTTTACATGTATTGATTATTAGTAATAGTTTTATATTATTTTACCATTTCTACTTTGTTAGGCAGTTGTGGCTACTCCAGGTCCTGTGCTCTTAATAGCATATGCAGAAACTGACTCATACAAAATGGATTACTTTGTGTCTGACTTAGTAAGATTCGGACAAGATTCGGAATGTTACTGCATACTTTTGCCCCACTTGTATTGAATGTCAACTGTAACTGAAAAACTAAAATTAAAAAATTAAAAAGGAAAAAAATGTTACTGCATTTTAATTTGTTTATTATTATTTTTATTTATTTTCATATTACTTGGCAGAATTGCCTAAATGACACTTAGAAAAGTAGAAATACATGGGAAAATAAGTAAGTTATCCAAGCAGACGTCCAAAATTGCTTGGTGACTTTACAACTGGCCAATTAACCTTCACACACTGATAATACTGCAGAGTTAAAGAGGCAACTCTACGTGCTTTCCTGAAGCTGTCCAGTTTGCTAATGCATGCTCCTAAAATGAAAATTGAAAAAGAACCACACACATACTAATTGTCTTTTTTCCTTCCAACAATCCAGCTACTCAGCCCTTCTTCTTGAAGCCCATTTTTGTAAATACTGTGTTGACCAAAAATGTCTGGAGATGGGAGGATGGAGAAAGCTTGTATTGTTTATTGAATATCAGAGGACGTTTCCTTCAAGTGACCTAAGTAAGGCATGTGTGAGTGCTATCATAGAAGCTACATTTTAAAGGGGTGAAGTCATCACAAATACTGCCTAAGAGTGTGCTGGTGCCAAAGACTATCCTCAACAGCATTTCCAGATTTGATTTTTTGAAAATTCAAAGATTTTTTTTAGAAAACATAAATCAAGAGTGAATGAAGCAAAGGTTCAGCAGTTCACTTCCATTCATTGCTACCCTTCATCGTGGAACTCAATTTCTGAGCCAGGTTGACATTTGGGGCTAAAAGAAGGAAAAACAGAGATGAGGGGGACACATACAGGGCCAAGAATCCAATAAAGAAACAAGCTGCACAAAGGTATAATCATCAGTAAAACTAAGCAAGAAAAAGGGCAGGAAGAAAGTTACTTAAAATCAGAGGAAGTGAAGAAAAGTTCATTAAAACTGGTATACAGCAAAAAAAATTAACTTGCATTTTATAGATGAATGTCTTTTAGTCTGGAATTAGAATTCTATAAAGTCAAACAAAGAACCACAGTTAATTCCCTGAGAGACTCCTATTTCAACTTGGATTGGCTTTAACAATAATAAAAAAAGTACAAATTCAGAAAGCAGCGCACAAATAAAGAATAATACAAAAGCCTTTCCTAGGTGAACATGGCAGCCTTGTAAGAAGGGAAAATGAAAATCCTTTCATGCAATTGCCCTTTACTCCAAAGTTCTACTAATCCTGACCTTTCATGTTTTGTTAAACATCAAATGCAGATTAAATGAATATAAAATCACTGGGCATTGGATTTTAGAGAAAGGAAAGGCTAATTCAGAATGTTTTTGATTGCTTAGAACTACTTATGTGGATATGGTGTTTAGTAATTGTTCAGACAACAAAGTGGGTACAAGCTTTCTCTCCTATCACAAGGCTGTGTGCACACTTTATTCTCGGAGGGAAAATCTCTCTCCATATTGAAGAAAGAAGATGTACTTACATTGGATTCTAGTGGGAGCCTGGCCAATAGAGGCCTGTTCATTTCTGGGAAGTATGAACAATTCCCAATGTCGAAAGTACATAAAAACACATATAGGCATCATACCCACTCTCTCTCCTTGCCTGCACCTTTTGTCTCCAAATCTAAGGGACCACACACCATTTTCCTTTCATAGGTCCCTGTTTGACACTCTTAGGCATTTCAGGTTTATCCTGGCCAAGCTGGTATTTAATATTCTAGATTAAAATCAAAGAATGTTTGAGCTGGAAGTTATATATAAATAGTGCAGGCAGTCAGCTATTTGCCTATACCATTTAGGCCCCCAGACCCCCAAAGTCTCATCCTTTAAATGATAGGCAACATTAACACAATTAAAATAGCTTGACTAGAAAATTCTATTTCCTTTTTCTTTTCAGAAAAAAATCTATTATGAAAAGTTAGGTTGGATTCTATACAGTATTTGTGCTTTAGCTATAATGCAACCAATTCAATTCAGTGATCACTAATGAAAATATATCATTCTAAATCCTCATAGGCATTTATGGGTAAATTGAAAGTACTTATTTATTAATTTGTTCCTCCTCTATTTCTTATGATCCTCTCTATCTCCCAAACACATATACCTGGGAAGGAAATAGAGAAAAATCAGAAAAAGAACTAGATGAAAGAAAATCAGAAAAATATGTTAAGAGAGGCTGAAGGTGGTGACTACAATTTCCCCAGAATGAATGAGAGTGAAAGCAGTTGAAATGCCTTTGAAATATTCTTTGTTAGCACACAAAACAGAGAACGGGTGTTGCATACTTCGAAGTGGATAAACAATGCTTATGTCTCTATCTCTACCTCTTCACAATCACCTAAAGATTGAAATGTGCTACACATTAAAGATGTCTAGCTGTGCTTTAGTTACAATATATTTCCTTTGATGTCAAATCTTTTTAGTGTCTGAATTTACTCAAATTAAGAGTGAGAACTGGGATTGACTCAAACAGAAACCATAATACTCAGAGTTCAGGCTGTTTCCAGGAATGAAAGAGTGGAAAAACACATTAACACAATTTAAGGTGAAACAAAATATAGTAGTGGTCCACTTATCCAATCATCTAGCATACAGCTACATACAGAAAGGCCTAAAATTTCACTTGGTAGTAAAAAGTATGTCACCTTAAGCCTTCATGGCTAAATGATTATATGAAAATAAAAAAGCAGATTAGAAAGGATACATCCAGGCATGAAAATGAATGATGACAGTAGAAGAGGAAAATGTGCAAATATTCAGGCTCCAAGCTCAGCACACTGTGGTTAACTATGGGAAAGAACAGCAATTGGTTAGTCTTCAACAGCCCCAGGGCATCCCCCAATAATACACAGTGTGATAATTACAATTAGAATGCTGCTTCTGCCCCCACCCCCATGTATGATACTACTTGACCAGTAGCATCCTACTGTTGTGAGCTCTCCCCTCCATGAGCTACAAATTTCAGAGAATATAAACTGAAATATCTTCCCTTTACTGAGGCCAATGTTCACTTTAAGGCACTTTTCCATGGCTGATTTGCCATGCAAGAATGGGTTAGGGCGGTACAGGGAGAACCAAGATGGCGGCATAGGTAGACACACTACACCTCCTCGCACAACCAGAACTGACAGAGAATCGAACGGCAAGGGGGTCTGACACCAAGGAAATAAAAAATAAACATTCATCCAGACCAGTAGGAGGGGCAGAGAGGGGCACCAGGGTGGAGAGGACTCCCGTGGCTGTGGCAGGACCTAGACTGGCAGAGTGTGGGAACGGCGCAGGCAGTCTGAGCACTAGCAGACCCTGCAGCCCCACATTCTTGCACAGATAAACCGAGAGGGCTGGACTCAGAGTGGCAGAGAGCGGGGCAGGCAGAGCAGTGGGTAGCACCCCACGGCCCCACATTCGCGCATAGATAAACCGGACAAACGGCGGGGAGCAAAGCCGACCGCGCAACCCAGGGCTCCAGCGCGGCGGGGGGGGGGGGGGGGAAATAAAGCCTCAAACCTCCAATTGAAAACGCCCATGGGGGCTGGGGCGGCAGCAGGAGAGACTCCCAGCCTCACAGGAGAGGTCGTTGGAGAGACCCACAGGGGCCTAGGGTGTACACAAGCCCACCCACTCGGGAACCAGCACCAGAGGGGCCCAGTTTGATTGTAGGTATCGGAGTGAAAGACTGAAATCCAGAGCAGAGTGAGGCGGGTGCCATTGTTCCCTCTCGGCCCCTCCCCCACATACAGCTTCACAGGGCAGCTACCAGCGTTATCCCGCCCTGGTGAACACCTAAGGCTCCACCCCTTTAAGTAACAGATGCGCCAAGACAAAAAAAAAAAAAAATTGCCCAAATGACAGAACACTTCAAAGCTCCAGAAAAAATACAACTAAGCGAGGAAGAGATAGCCAACCTATCGGATGCACAGTTCAAAACACTGGTTATCAAGATGCTCACAGAATTGGTTGAATCTGTTCGAAAACCAGATGAAAAAATGAAGCCTATGCTAAGAGAAACAAAGGAAAATATACAGGGAACCAATAGTGATGCGAAGGAAACTGGGACTCAAATCAATGGTGTGGACCAGAAGGAAGAAAGAAACATCCAACCAGAAAAGAAGGAAGAAACAAGAATTCGGATAAATGAGGAGAGGCTTAGGAACCTCCAGGACATCTTGAAACGTTCCAACATCCGAATTATAGGGGTGCCAGAAGGAGAAGAGGAAGAACAAAAAATTGAAAACTTATTTGAACAAATAATGAAGGAGAACTTCTCTAATCTGGCAAAGGAAATAGACTTCCAGGAAGTCCAGGAAGCTCAGAGAGTCCCAAAGAAGCTGGACCCAAGGAGGAACACACCAAGGCACATCATAATTACATTACCCAAGATTAAACGCAAGGACCTACATCCAAGATTACTGTATCCAGCAAAGCTATCATTTAGAATGGAAGGGAAGATAAAGTGCTTCTCAGATAAGGTCAAGTTAAAGAAGTTCATCATCACCAAGCCCTTATTATATGAAATGTTAAAGGGACTTACGTAAGAAAAAGAAGATCAAAAATAGGAACAGTAAAAATGACAGCAAACTCACAGTTATTAATGACCACACCTAAAACAAAAACAAGAGCAAACTAGGCAAACAACTAGAACAGGAACAGAACCATAGAGATGGAGATCACATGGAGGGTTGTCAATAGGGGAGTGGGAGGGGGAGGGGTGGAAAGGTACAGAGAATTAGTAGCATAGATGATAGGTGGAAAATAGACAGGGGGAGGGTAAGAATAGTGTAGGAAATGTAGAAGCCAAAGAACTTATAAGTATGACCCATGGACATGAACTATAGGGGGGGAATGTGGGAGGGAGGGGGTGGGCAGGATGGAGTGGAGTGTGGGGGTGGAATGGGACAACTGTAATAGCATAATCAATAAATATATTTTTTTAAAAAAAGAATGGGTTAGGGCTCCTCTTACATGTTCTCATTGCATTCTAAATTTCCATTCTAAGCAACCTATCAAAATTGTAATTAAATAAGTATTTGTGTAATTATTTTATTTACCAATACATTTATTCAGTTGAAACATATTTATTGATCATCTACTCTGAGCATGCGCTGTGCTAGGCAGTAGCATATGAGAGTGAACTCAACAGACACGGGCCCTGCTCTCTTGAAGTATCAGAAGAGAAGGCAACTGATTGCACAATTTATTACTTAGGCATAATTATTTCATGACAACCTCTTCTGAGAGACTATAAACACAATGAGACAGGAAACTTTTATATTGCTCAGTCTTGGAGGGTTCTCAGTGGGAACCAGCTAAGAAAGCTTTTGCTTCAATTCAAAGCGTTTCTTGGGGTTCTGAGGTAGGCAATGAGGGTGTTCTGTAAGTTTTTCAGAAGGCAATACATCAGGCTATCCCCTACAGCCAAGGGAAGTTGGCTTCCCACGTTCTAGAGGTTCAGTTAGTAAGCTAAATCAGTAAGGGTACTGACAAGGGACACCATGTATGGAATCTGGAATTTACTGAACCCTGACTTTGTTGCTCTTTTAAATTCTCAGGACTGACTCTGGGGTCCAGGGGACATAACAGTAGTAATTTTGCAGTATTTCAGGGCCTCAGGACAGAAAGAGAACAGCTTCAACAGCTACAGGTAAAGAGTTCAGAGAGAGTAAGTGTGGGCTCCCAAGAAAAGAAAAAGAAATTTGGATAAGTCCCACAGCACATGAGGCTTGGGTTCTGAGGTTCACCAGGAGTGGTGTTCTTCTTTTGGCATAATTTATAATCTAGCAATAGGTCAAGTGGGGAATAGTTGACTGCATGGCATCACCCTTCAATGATTTAATAAAATTCTTACCATCACTGTTGCTGATCTAAAAATTATTTCTGGTTTCAATTGCAGCTAAGCTAAGCACACATTTGTAACAAGAATATTACTAGCTGCCTCAGAATGCAATGGGAAGTTCCAGGGCCATGATCTGTCTGTTTATATCCTGGAGAGGGATAGTTCTCAGTCTATATATGATATATTTCTTTTTATTTAAGAAGTCTATTTTTTATTCTTAATATAAAACAATACATTTCCTATAGTGAAATATTGTAAAAATGAGAAGGACAGCAAAAGTCCTACCTCCCAGAGATAACCACTATTACATCTTTGTACATATGATTCCAGACACTTCTCCTGTGGCTATATTGCACAGCGCAGCAGGGTCATTACACTGCCAAACCCAAGGTCCAAGTAACTTTTCTCATGCCAGAACTCTTATCTATAGTCTTCCTGACTCAACATCCCTTTCGTGCCCTGACATACAGGCTTCAAATGAAAGAGCTGGGCTAGAGATATCAATTAGGTGGTCATCAGCCAACATGGTAGCAGAAACAGTAAAAAGCAGTACTATTTACCATTTATTCACATCTTACTATCTGTCAGGTGGTGTACTAAAGTAACATCACATACATTCTCTATAATCCTCACAAAAATCTTTTGAATCTATGTTATGTCCATTTTATGAATGAGGAAACAAATTCAGATAAAAAAAAGGTGATGTATTAGTTTTCTAATGCTGCCATATAATATTAGCAAAAATTTAGTTGCTTAAAACATCATGAATTTATTAGCTCACAGTTCTGTAGGTTGGAAGTCCAGGGATAGGTGACTTACCTAGGTTTCTGCAAAAGAGCCCACAAGGCTGAAATCAAGGTGTCAGCTGGGCTGTATTTGTTTCTGGAGGCTACGGGGGTGAATATGCTTCTAAGCTCATTCAAGATATTAGCAGAAATCCGCTCCTTCTGGTTGTAGGACTGAGGTCCTATTTTCATTGCTGGCTCTCAGCTGAGGGTTTGTTCTCAGAGGCTGACCTTACTCCATATTTAAAGGCCGCAGTGGTGGTTGCAGTCGTTCTCATATTTCAAATATCTCTGACCTCCCCTCTGCCTTCCTCTTGTTTTAAATCACTTTGCTGAGGTACAGTTGATACATATTTAATGTATACAATTCAATGAGTTTGGGGATAAGTATATATTTGTGAGCCCATCAAAGCCATAGGTATATCAATCACCTCCCAAAGCTTCCTCCAAATCTCCCTATTTTAAGGTCAGCTGATTAGCAACTTAGTTACATCTGCAAAGTCCTTACACAGCTGAAGTGTTTGGTTAAATAACCAGGGGATGGGAGTCTTGGGAAAACATCTTTAAAATTTTGCCTGCCATAGGTGATTGTTCCCAGGGTTAAACAAGTGATTAAGTGGTGGACCTGGGATTAGAATGCAAGTTTTCTGGATCCAAAGGTGTTTATATGTAACTCCTAATTCTTTTCTTTTTTTAGTTATTAATTTTAAAAAAGCTGGCACTGACCAGTGTGGCTCAGTTGGTTGGGATGTCAGCCCACAAAGCAAAAAGTCCCTGGTTCAATTCCCGGTCAGGGCACATGACTGGGTTGTGGGTCTGGTACCTGGTGGGGGTACATACCAGAGGCAACCAACTGATGTTTCTCTACATCAGTGTTTCTCTCCCTCTCTTTCTCCCTCCTTTCCCCTCTCTCTAGGAATAACATTTTTTAAAAAGGTGGATGACATTTCAAGAATGGATATAGGCAGGACAAAAGTAGGTTTACAGTTTTGAGTACATGAAACATAGAGTTTATTCTTGTATTATTATTTATTAATTATTATATTATTTCCATATTTTCCTACTTTTGCCATACCTTGTATATGGGGAAAGAGCAGAGGGACAGGGCCAAAAATATTGAAAACACCTTGCAAAAGTCTCTGAAGAAAATAAGTTCAATAAATACTTGTTATTTTACTCACCTATATATCACATACTGGAGCCACACCCCTAGGTATTTTGTTAAAAGCAGCACAATTTTAGAATTAAAAAAAGCCAAACTCATAAAAGGAGAGAGTAGAATTACCAGAGAGTAGATCACCAAGGGTGAGGGCTGGAGGAAATGGGAAGATGTGGATATGCCAAAGGATACAAACTTCCTGTTATAAAATGATTAAGTTCTGGGTATCTAATATATAGCATGGTGACTATAGTTAATAATACTGTACTGTATTATATACTTGAGAGTTTCTGAAAGAATAGATCTTAAATATTCTCACCATAAAAAAAGAAATGGTAATTATGTGATGTAATAAATGTGTTAGCTAATGCTATGGTAATAATCATTTTGCAACAAAGAAGTGTATCAAATCAACATGTGTACACCTTAAACTTACACAATGTTATATGTCAATTATATCACAATAAACCTGGTGTGGGGGAGAGAAAATATTCTGAACATTCTTGACCATTTATACTTCTGAAGAAAATTTAGAGTCAGTTTGCCAATTTTCAATAAAGAAACAAGATAATCATAATACTCTACAAGTCATCATCATGAAAGCTTTAAAAATAAAATCATTCTAACTTATTTATCTATACATGTGTGTGGCTTTAGCTGGTCATGTTCCTGTCCTTGCAGTTTCCCAAGCAACAGCAAATGATTGTGTCAGCACCTGAGACAAGCATGGTGTCACTGTTGCATTTCCATTTGCTCTTGGACTGCAGGAGCTATTTATGGTGGTGAGGAGCCCTCCCTGCTTCCACCTGGTTTTTGGAAAAAGCTTGTCACCTTTTATCAGATTAATATTTCATCAAGTGCCTCAGTATCTGTGGGGTATGCTTTGGGTTAGCCTTTTGGTCTCTGCTTTGGGATATATTGGAATCTGATTCAAGCCTGTAGATGGTGAACAAAGGGCAAGGTAGAGGCAAACAGATACCACAGGAAAATAGTCAAGCAGTAGAGGTGGGAAATGAGGACAGGCTTAGAGAAATTGGAGGATTTTTCTTTTGTTTTGAAATGAAAAGATATTAAAACTCCTTGTTAAATTCAGCATCTTCCTTTGCTTCCTCTACCACCACCAGCCCTCCTTTCACAATACATTCATGTGTACTCATAAACATACACTCATACACAGATGAGTGCACACAGGAATGCAGGACTAAGCTCGTTGAAAGTAAGAAAATGGAGGAATCCCAAACTAAAAGGTTATTGAGGACCTTTAGATGGACCCTAAGACAAACCCTAAAAGCAGCCCAGCAGGCAATGGAACCCAGACCAGTCCCTCTCAGCCAAGAGAAATGACTGAGTGCCACAGGGTTTCTGTTTTGAGGTCATAGTCTGTGCATTCCCATAACCCTGCTGACTTCAATATAGCCAATTGCTCAGACCTATAAATGCTTTATTCCCCTAAGAAATTCCATCAGTTAAAAAGCCAAATGTTTGGCCCTTATTAGATCCAGACCTTCATCTATATTCTCAAGGACCTGTATGCACTTTTGGGTTTAATTTGCTAAGACTTGGTCTGACTTCAAATAAAAATAAAAGAGATACAAATATAGGAAACAGTTAATTTATTTACATTCTGTCTCTGTTTATAGGGTGTATGGGGATAACCTCATAGCACAATTTTTTAAAGCTATTGATTGTCTAGGGGAAATGAATCAGAATTATCATTCCCTTTCTCATCTCTAGATAACTTAAAGTACAGTATAATTGAACAAGTGTTCATTGGGTGACTTGCACAGTGTCCTCTTGTCTATCACAATGTCTCAAAAGTAAGTGTTGAATTCTTTGATTCAATATGCTATTAGTTAATTTTATCAGTCAAAGAGACAGATGATTTAAAAATATTTTTATTTACCTGGTTGGCATCTGAGGGGCTTGGAAAGAATCAGGATTCATCCCAGGCTGGTGTGGCTCAGTGGATTGAGCACTGGCCTGTGAACCAAAGGGTCTCTGGTTCGATTCCCAGTCAGGGCACATACCTTAGTTATGGGCCAGGTCCCCAGTAGGGGACACACAAGGAGCAACCATACATTGGTATTTCTCTCCCTCTCTCCCTTGCTTCCCCTCTGTATAAAAATAAAATAAAGAAAATCTATTTAAAAGTTATCTAAAAAAAATCAGGATTCATTCTTAGAAATAAGTATATCTGCAAATCAGGGTTTTGGAGTGAAAAAACAGTTAGAACTCAGGAAATTGGTGAAGCACTCTTTCTCTTCAGGTCCTGAGCACTTTGGGAGCCATGGGCTATTATGCAGATATAGCCAGGTACAAAAGCCACACCGCACACAACCAGTCCCCAAAATGGCACAGAAAAAGCATGAAGAAACCTCAATCACAAAGACACGAATCTCTCAAGGGGGTAGACCCCAAGTTCCTGAGGAACTTTGCCAAGAAGCACAACAAGAAGAGCCTGAAGAAGAAGCAGGCCAACAATGCCAAGACCATGAGTGCATGTGTGGAGGCCATCAAGGACCTTATATGGTTCAAGGAGGTCAAGCCCAAGATCCCAAAGGGTGGCAGCTACAAGTTCAGTTGAATGCTTACACTGCTCGCCCCATGCTTGGGAAACATGCTTGTGCTGCATTGTCAAGGGTCTCCAGCTCTGCTGGCCAAAGTCTAAGGCCAAGGCTCAAAGCAAGGCCCAGACTCCAGATGCAGCTCAGGCTCCCAAAGGTGTGAAGGCCCCCATGAAGTCTCTATAGTAGAGGCCTCTGTCTGCTGATGAGGATGTGACCCCTGAGCTGCTATCTCCATGGAGCTGGTGTTCTCCATTGTATTTTATTTATTTTTTGACAGATTTGGCAGGATCTGTCAAAAAATAAAAAAACAGAAAAAATAGGTGAAGCTTGCTTTAATTCCACTGATTATCTACTATTACTCTTAAATTTCTCCCCTCTCCATTTAGTGCATGAAAAACAACATCAACACACTCTTTTTTCTGTGAAGTTGGATGGGTGATGCAAGAGCAAAAAGATAAGCCATGAAAATTGAAGCTCAGAGAATTGATTCATAATAGGTGACCCTGGCCTCCTTGGAAAGGGTTTTCTTTGGGATAAAGTGTATAAATGTGTCATAGATAAGTGTCCCTGGAATCTTGTCAGAAAGATTTAAGTCTTCCTCAAGATCCACCATGGAAGTAGAGTGATTGAAATGTGACAACTATGAAAAATTATAATGTATTCAACTGTGTTGGAATTTCCCTGGCATGACATGAGGTTGCAGGGAGAAATATGAAGGGGGAATGGTAATGTAAAAACTGGGAATTAAAGAAGGGGGAATGGGAATAAAAATATGGGAATAATTTCTTGTTTTTGGATAAAAGTGGGCCCTGGCCCATTCTATGAGTGAGTCACTGAGTAAAAATAGCCCCACAATAGAGAAGGATATTCATCTAGCTATGTTTATTTGACAAAGATAAAACTATAGAATTTAAGAATATCCCCTTCCTTTGTTCAGACTCTGTGCTCACCAGGCAATCTTTCCATGTGTAATTTGGATCTCTAAATGACTTGTCCATCCAGAGGACATTCCCCAAGCAAATGACAAATGTGGATTATTACTCTAGGTCTAGATGTAAATTAATAAATGACTCCCTGGTTTATATGTCAGGCTTTGGCAAGTGCAAAGCAACCCCCAGGACTTGACTACTACTTTGTGTGCACCGAAATACACTGAGTTTTGGATCTGCAAAGCTAAGGATGTTACCCTGAACCATGAGGACCTTGCAATCAGTCTGCCTATTGAACTTTGATGACTTTGACATATTCAATATTCTTCTTCTTATCCTACAATTCCCACATGGCCTACAGGTCAGATTTATTCCCATTAGAAGTAAATAAGCAAAAAAAAAAAAAAAACCCAAGAAAGTTGAAGGAAAACATATAGCAGAAAGAGGTAAGGTTTTTTTTCATTTTTTTCAAATTAAAAAAATTATTGTTACTCAATTACAGTTGTATGCCTTTTCTCCCATTCCTCCATCCCACCCAGGCTGAACCCATCTCCCTCCCCCACCTCTACTCTCCCCCTTGATTTTGTCGATGTGTCCTTTATAGTAGTTCCTGTAATCCCCTCTACCCACTGTCCCCTACCCACTCCCCCGTGTCCATTGTTAGATTGTTCTTAACTTCAATGTCTCTGGTTATATTTCGTTTCCTTTTTTCTTCTGTTGATTATTATGTTCCAGTTAACGGTGAGATCATATGGTATTTGTCCCTCACTGCCCGGCTTGTTTCACTTGGCATAATGCTCTACAGTTCCATCCATGCTATTGCAAAGGGTATAAGCTCCTTCTTCCTCTCTGCCACATACAAGTCCATTGTGTAAATATACCATAGTTTTTGGATCCACTCATTTGCTGATGGGCACTTAGGTTACTTCCACTACTTGGCTATTATAAATTAGGCTGCTATGAACATTGGGGTGCATAGGTTCTTTTGCATTGGTGTTTCATGGTGCTTAGGGTATAATCCCAGCAGCGGAATTGCTGGGTCAAAGGGCAGTTCCATTTTTAGTTTTCTGAGGAAATTCAATACTGTTTTCCACAGTGGCTGCACTGGTCTGCATTCCCAAGAACAGTGGACTAGGGTTCCCTTTTCTCCACAACCTCTCCAACACTTGATGTTTGATGATATGTTTCTGGTGGTCACTCTGACCAGTGTGAGATGCTACCTCATTGTGGTTTTAATTTGCATCTCTCTGATGGCTAGTGATGCTGAGCATCTTTTCATATGTCTCTGGGCCCTCTGTATGTCTTCCTTGGAGAAGTGTCTGTTCAAGTCCTTTGCCCATTTTTTAATTGGGTTGTTTGTCTTCCTGGAGTGCAGTCGTGTAAATTCTTTATATATTTTGGAGATCAGGCCCTTGTCTGAGGTATCATTGGCAAATATGTTTTCCCATACTGTTGGTTCTCTTTGTATTTTAATGCTGTTTTCTTTAGCCATGCAGAAGTTTTTTATTTTGATGAGGTCCCACTTGTTTATTCTTTCCTTTATGTCCCTTGCTTTAGGGGACGTATCTGTGAGGATGTTGCTGCGTGGAATGTCTGAGATTTTCCTGCCAATGTTTTCCTCTAGGACTTTTATGGTGTTACAACTTATATTTAAGTCTCTTATCCATCTTGAGTTTGTTTTTGTGTATGGCATAAGTTGGTGATCGAGTTTCATTTTTTAGCACGTAGCTGTTCAGATCTCCCAACACCATCTGTTGAAGAGGCTGTTTTGCTCCATTTTATGCTGCTGCCTCCTTTGTCAAATATTAATTGATGTAAAAGGCTTGGGTTTCCTTCTGGGCTCTCAGTTCTGTTCCATTGGTCTATGTGCCTGTTTTTATGCCAGTTCCAGGCTGTTTTCATTACAGTGGCCTTGTAATACAGTTTGATATCAGGTATTGTGATCCCCCCTGCTTTGTTCTTCTTTCTCAAAATTGCTGCAGCTATTCGGGGTCATTTATGCTTCCATATAAATTTCTGAAATGTTTGTTCTATATGTGTGAAATATGTCAAGGGTACTCTCATGGGGATTGCATTGAATCTATAAATTGCTTTGGGTAGTATGGCCATTTTGATAATGTTAATTCTTCCAATCCATGAGCACAATGCATGCTTCCATTAGTTTGTGTCTTCCTTAATTTCCTTCTTCAATGTTGTGTAGTTTTCTGAGTACAGGTCTTTTACCTCCTTGGTTAGGTTTATTCCTAGGTACCTTATTTTTCTTGCTGCTATATAAAATGGGATCTTTTTCCTGATTTCTGTTTCTGCAGTTTCGTTGTTGGCATACAGGAATGCCTTTGATTTCTGAGTATTGACTTGTATACAGCTGTTTTGCCAAATTCACTTATTAGGTCAAGTAGTTTTTTGGTGGAGTCTATAGGATTTTCCATGTACACTGTCATGTCATCTGCAAACAGAGACAATTTCATTTCCTCCTTTCCAATTTGGATGCCTTTTATTGCTTTTTCTTGTCTGATTGCTGTGGCTAGGACTTCCATGTGTCCTTGTGTCCTATGTTGAATAGGAGTGGTGAGAGAGGACATCCTTGCCTTGTTCTTGATCTTAGTGGGAAAGCTCTAAGTTTCTGTCCATTGAGTATGATGTTGGCTGTATGTCTCTCTTATATGGCCTTTATTATGTTGAGGAATGGTCCCTCTATTCGCACTTTGCTTAGTGTTTTTATCAGAAATGGATGCTGTATCTTATCAAATGCTTTTTCCGCATCTATTGATATGATCATGTGACTTTTGTCTTTGCTGTTGTTGATGTGATGTATTATGTTTATTGATTTGCGAATATTGTACCATCCTTGCATCCCTGGGATGAATCCCACTTGGTCATGGTGGATGATCTTTTTAATGTATTGCTGGATGCGGTTAGCCAATATTTTGTTGAGAATTTTAGCGTCTATGTTCATCAGCGGTATTGGCCTGAAGTTTTCTTTCTTCGTTGTGTCTTTATCTGGTTTTGGGATTAGGATGATGCTGGCTTCATAAAAAGAGTTGGGGAGTCTTCCATCAGTTTGGATTTTTTCGAATAATCTCTGAAGGATAGGGGTTAGCTCTTATTTAAATGCTTTCTAGTATTCTCCTGTGAAACCATCTGGTCCAGGGCTTTTGTGTGTTGGGAGGTTTTTGATGACTGCTTCAATTTCGTCTGCTGTTATTGGTCTGTTCAGGTTTTCTGCTTCTTCTTCATTCAGTTTTGGAAGATTATATTTTTCTAGAAATGTGTGCAGTTCACCTAGGTGTTCAAATTTCTTGTTATACAGTTCTTCGTAGTAATTTCTTATAATCCTTTGTATTTCTGTGGTATCAGTTGTAATCTCTCCTCTTTCATTTCTAATTGTGTTTCTTTGGATCCTCTCTCTTTTTTCTTGTTGAGCCTACTGAAAGGTTTGTCAATTTTGTTTATCTTTTCAAAGAACCAGCTCCTGGATTCATTGATCCTTAGAATTGTGCCTTTAGTCTCTGTGTCATTTAACTCTGTTCTGATCTTTTTATGTCCCTTCCTTCTACTTGCTCTGGGCTGTCTTTTTTGTTGTTCCTAGAGTTCTTGTAGTCGTAGGGTTAGCTTGTTTGTTTGAAATGTTTCTATCTTCTTAAGGTAGGCCTGTATTGCTATGTACTTCCCTCTCAGGACTGCCTTTGTTGTGTCTCATAGGTTTTGGGTTGTTGTGAGTTCATTTTCATTTGTTTCCAGAAGGTTTTTGATTTCTTCCCTAATCTCGTTTTTGACCCATTCATTGTTTAATAGCATGCTATTCAGTCTCCATGATTTTGAGTGTTTTGGGTTTTTTCCTTTCTGGTTGGTTTCTAGTTTCAGTCCCTTCTGGTGCGAGAAAATTCTTGATATGATTTCAATTTTCTTGAATTTGTTGTGGTTGCATTGTGTCATATCATGTGGTCTATGTTTGAAAATATTCCATGTACACTTGAAAAGAATGTGTATTTTGCTTCTTTGGGATGAAAAGCTCTATATATGTCAGTTAAGTCCATTTCCTCTAGGGTTTTGTTAAGTGACACAATTTCCTTGTTGATATTTTGTTTGGAAGATGTGTCCATTTTTGACAGTGGGGTGTTAAAATCCCCTACTATAATTGTGTTGCTGCCACTATCTTTCTGGAAGTCCTCCAATATTTTCTTTATGTATTTGGGTGCTCCTATGTTGCGTGCATATATATTTTCAATGTTTATGTCTTCTTGGTGGATTCTTCCTTTCAGTGTTATGAAGTGACCTTCTGGGTCTCTCTTTATGGCCCTTCTTTGGAAGTCTATTTTGTCTGATATGAGTATTGCTACCCCTGCTTTTTTTTCCTGTCCGTTTGCTTGGAAGATTTGTTTCTAGCCCTTCACTTTCAGTCTGTGTAGGTCTTGTCCTGAGGTGGGTCTCTTGTAGGTAGCATATGTGTGGGTCATGTTTTCTCATCCATTCAGCTATTCTATGTCAAGGGTTTCTATGTATTTTAATTGGAGCTTTTAATCCACCTCCGTTTAAGGTTATTATCGATAGGTAGTTATTCATTGCCATTTTTTCCCTGCCTGTGTTCCTCTCTCTCTCTCTTTTCCTTCCTGTCCTTAAAGCATCGCCTTTAGCATCTCTTGCAGAGCTGGTTTGGTGGAGGTGTATTCTTTTGGACTTCTTTTGTCTGGGAAACTCTTTATTTGGCCTTCTATCTTGATTGAGAGCCTTGCTGGGTAAAGTAGTCTTGGTTGCAGGCTTCTGGTTCTCCTTATTTGGAATATTTTTGCCATTCTCTTCTGGCTTGGAGCTTTTCCATTGAGAAGTCAGTTGCTATCCTTATTGGGGCTCCCTCGTATGTTACTTCCTTTTTCTCCCTTGATGCCTTTAAGATCCTCTCTTTCTTTGCATCTTTCTTTGGTGGTTCTTTCCTACCAGCTGGTTATCTGCAGGTCAGTCTGTCCCCCACCTCTTGTTTTCTGATGTGCAGGTGTAGGCAGGTTGTGTTGGACCTGGCTCTTTTGTGTGTACAAGGTTTTGAGGCTTTTCTCTTGTTCTTGTTCAGTTGTTTGTCTTAGTAATTTCTTCACTATTTATTTGTATTTTCAGATAGGTCCTGGGTTGACTTAGTGTGACTTCCACTCTCTCCTTCACCTTCTTCTGTTCTTGTCTGTTGGTGTTTCCTTTGTTTGTGGCTTTCCTCTTCCAGGAGGTATGCTGGTGTTCCCAGCTTCTACCCACTCTTTTTTTATGGTACAACTCCTCTGGGCTATGGGTGTGCACCCAGAGCCTTCCTTGATTCACATTCTCCCCTGTGCCTGTGATCTCAGTTCCCTCCGAGATGAGCCGATATGAGGTGCGGACACTCCCTGGTGGGTGCGCACAGACTCTGGTGGGTGTCCACACTCCCTGGTCGCTGGGCACACTGCATTAGACTGAGATATTTCTAATACCTTAGCAGTCAATGTAAGAAACCAAAACCTAAGTCTGTAAATGCCTCAAGGCTAAGAAATAAAAAATTAAGTACAACTAACAGCCACCTGGGCTTTTCCAAATAAGACAACCCCTTGAACTATAGCTAATCAAGTCATTTCCTTGCTTTGCTTCTGCCTTTGCCCTACGGAAGTCTTTCCCCTGTCTGTAGAGTGCTCCTACCCAATTGTAGGTTGGCACTACCCAATTCAAATCAATTTTTGCTGAAATAAACTCCTAAAATTTTTAATATGCCTCACTTTAACTTTTAACAGTCTGTGCTTATGAATACATTTATGGATCAGATAGGTTGTCAGCACTTCGATGACTCAAAATATCATCAGATTAACCATTCCATTAAGAATTTGGAGGTTTTCCTGCTAAAGATACTATATTGACAGTTAACAGTGTACTCACATCCTGGTAATGACAGAATGACATATTGATCACGTATTCAACTTAAATTTTCTGGAACATAAACTCAGTTTATTTGGGTTATGTGTAATTTTAAAAAGGGGGGAGTCCAAAATAAGAATACAAAAATAAAACATCTTTTAATGAAAAAGGTGTTCCCTTGGGTAGAGTTGTGGGGGTTGGGCTGGGGAGTGAAACATTATTTTTCAAAACCTTGGGTAATTCAAAAATGACTGACTCCATCAAGGGTCAGTTTAATGGCCAGGACAGAAGGCTAATAAAAATAAACAACTATCCCTGAAAGCACCAAGCCAAAATTCTCTCTCAGTGAGTTGCAACTTCTTCTTCAAAAGAAGAAAAAAATCTGTGAATTTTTTGCGGGGGAGGATTTTTGGGTTTTGTTTTTTCAACAGCAGTAATATATACTCTGGAGACCAATTATTTCCTTTTTATTTCCTGGTCACAAATTATTTCTAAGCTTCATCTTTGTCCTAATCTTGATTTTGTAGCATTTATTTCTTTTATCCATAAATACAAATATTAGAGTAAGGGTTTATAAGCATTATATTAGCAGTAAGGATGTAGAGCAATTTGCTACACATGCAGCCAATGTTTAAGGCATTTCAAGCCGCTAAAGCTTATAAAAGCAAATTATTTGCTCTTTCTAGTTCCACTAAAAGTCACTTTCACCAAAGTGGTATTAGAGTAGCATAGTTACTGAAATAGATACTGCTGAATTAGTAAGTTTATACTCCCTTCAAAAGCATTTAGTAACTCAGCATATCTGCAACTTCTAAATTCCTTCTCTTATAAACACAGACAGAGATAACTGGAGGCTACAATCTAATGGCTCTCTAGACAGTTGTCTATTCCAGTTCATCACTGGGTGATCTTTATGGAGATTTTTTCTATTGTTTAACTTGATATAGGGATAAAAAAGGGACAGTAGAAGTAGCAAGGTCTCTTGCTTGTTTAAATTAGTACCTATCAGGCCTCTTGGGAATAAAACAAAAAATAACTTTCTGACTGACAGTAGGTTCCTGTGACATAGAGATTAAGACCCTTAAATGAAGGAATGGGACAATAGTTGATGCCACCTAAGGGAACATAAAGAGTAGTGCTGGGAATGACCAGGGAGCCCCAAAGTAGAACAGGGTTGGGGAACCTTGCCACAGACATTGGGTTTTGTTTGCAGGGTAAATGTTTTCCAATAAGATCCAGCTTGCTATCATCCAATGACTATGGTAGGGTTCAGAAGCTTTTTCTGTAAATGGACAGATAGTAAATATTTAGGCTTTGTGCAACAAGATGTAACATTGAAGATATTATTCACGTGTTTAGATAACAAGAGTGAAAACAAATTTCCACACATACAGTGTTTAATAATGATGATTGAGGATAGATTTTCTCATTCAGAAAAATTCCAATCTTGACCTTGAGCTCAAAATATCTCAGTAAAACTGTACCACATCTAAGCAATCAAATTTTAGTGGCATAGGACAAGTCAAGATTTTCAGTTTCTATTTTTGAAAAAATATATACAGATCTATCATTGGTTAAGTCTGGGAGAATATATGAAGTTCACTGTTGATACTATTCATTCAATACCATATGATAGACAAATATTTTCTACAAAATATCTGCTGAGGAATAACCACAGGCAAAAAAAAAACCCTTAGATTTTTAAAAGTTTTGTAAATTTGTTTAAGCCTTTTTATGTTCTACACATATTTTCACCATCAGTTGTAATACATCTTAGCATATTCTACTTCAAATTATACTGAGTTACTGTTTTTTCAACTTCCTTGACAATATCTCTCCTGTAGCTATTCCACACAGGCTATTCATAGAAGTTAATTCTTCAATCACGTCAAATTTAGCATTGCCTCCTCAAGTGAACAAATAGTGTTGATAACATGTGTCAACTCATCAAGACCCAAGAAAAAGCACTAAAAATCATCTGCTTATTTTTAAATTGACTATTAATGTTGTTACCACTGTCCTTAATTATTTGAGCAACAGTTCTCACCAAAAGGCTAATAGTTGTGAACAGGTGTATTTTCTCAAAACACACTCTTAAGTTGTTGCAATCAAACATGATTTAATTAACCCACCATCAGTAAATGACTTTCTTTGCTTGGCTAAGAAATGAACCACTTGGAGACTTAATTTGGTGGCAGCATCATTTTTATTTTTAATTTTTGTGAAGAAAATCTGCTGCAGTGAGATATTTCTATTTAAACGTTCCAATTTTTCTGCCCATTGCTTTCTTGTGAGTTGGGAATATTGTGATGAGTGCTTTGTCTGGTAATGTTGATGTGTATTGTACTCTTTTTAGCACAGCTATGATGTCAATGCATAATAACAATGTTTTGCTACCTGCTATGGACTGTATTATATTGACCCAAAATTCACATATTGAAAGTTCTAACCCCTAATGTGATTGTATTTGGAGATAGGGCTTTCAGGAGGCAATTAAGGTTTAAAAAAAGGTCATAAAGGTGAGCTCCTAATTCTATAGGATTGGTGGCCTTATCAGAAGAGGGAGAGAGAGCAAGATCTCTCTCCATATTCATGTATACAGGAAAGATCATGTAAGGACATAGCAAGAAGGCAGCTGTCTGTAACCAAGGAGAGAGCTCACACCACACACTAACCCTGCTGGCACCTTGATTTTGGACTTTCTAGACTCCAGAACTGTGAGACATTAATATCTGTTGTTCAAGCCACACAGTCTATGGTGTTTTGTTATGGCAGCCCAAATTGACTAATGCATTACATATTGGGTTGGCCAAAAAGTCCACTTAGTTTTTTCTGTAAAATAAAAGACACACTGTTCATTGTCACCAATAACTTTATTGATTTGGATATTTTGAGTATGTCAGTGATCTCCTACTATTAGCTCCCAGTGGAGAGAGGCCAAGGGTGCTGCTAAACATCTTCCAATGCATAAGAGAGCCCCACAGCAAAGAGTTATTTGGCCAAGATGTCAATAGCACCAAGAAACTTCACAAACCACTTTTGACACATTTGATCAGTCACAGCACCTTCTCCAGACACTGCACAAATTGTTTTTGCATTTCAGTTTCGTTTTTACCTTTCTTGAAATAATAAAGCATAATACACCAAGAATGTTACCTATTTTCTTCCATCTTCAATTTTAAAATGGCTGCACAAACATTCACCAATTTTGATATTTTTAAATCCATGTTGATATGTCAGGTGTCACAATAGAATCTAACAAAATTGTTTCTAATAAATATAAAGGCAACTAAGCACTACTAGAGCCATTGTATGGAAACAAAATAAATGAACTTTTTGGCCAACCCAATGATTAGCTAACCAAATAATTTACACCCTAATGTGATTAAAGAGCACAACAATCAAAGTGAACTTTCCTTTTCTTGTTTTGACATTATGCATAAGCACTGGTAATTTTTTTGAAAGGCCGTGGTATGGAAATACACATGGCACTTTAAATGCTGTAGAGTTATAAATGCACCACTGTTTTTATAGTGCCCTAATCAGCTATGCGAAGAGGAGAGAACCACATTGTCTCTGTTGCAACTACTCTGCTGTTAGAGCTCAAAAGCAACCAGAGATGATGCGTAAACGAATGAGTGTGATTATGGTCTAATAAAACTTTTATTTATGGGCACTGAAGTTGGAATTTCATATAATTTTCACATGGCAGGAAATACAATATTTTTGTCTTTTGATCTTTTCCCTCACCATTTAAAAGTATTAAAAACCTTACTGGAAAAAACATGGGGGAAAACTTCATGATATTGTAGTTGACAATGATTTCTTGGACATGACACCGAAAGCAGAGGGAACAAAAGAAAAAAAATAGACAAATGAGACTATGTCAAACTAAAAACATTCTGTGTATCAAAGGATAAAATCAACAGTAAAAAGGAAGCCTATGGAATGGGAGAAAATATTTGCAAATCATCTGATAAGGGGTTAATATGTAAATAACTCAAACAACTTAACAACAACAACAACAACAACAACAACAAAAACAAATGAAAAATGGGCCAAAGGCTTGAGCAGACATTTCTCTGAAGATGATATGCAAATGGCCAGCAAGCACATGAAAAGATGCAAATCACTAACCATTAGATAAATGCAAATAAAAACCACAATGAAATATCACCTCAAACCCTTTAGGATGGCTATTGATTAAAAAAAAACATAAATAACAAATGTTCATGAGGATGTGGAGAAATTGGAACCCTTGTGCACTGTTAGTGAGATTGTAAAATGGTGCTGTATATGGAAAACAGTATGGTGGTTCCTCAAAAAGCTAAAAATAGACCTACTATATGATCTAGCAATTCCACTTCTGGGTATATTCCCAAAAGAAAATCAGAAGACTCTCAAAAAGATAGTTGTGCACCCATGTTCTTAGCAACATTATTCACAATAGCTGAGTGGTGGAAGCAACCCAAATATGCATGGATGAATGAATGAATGGATAAATAAAATTGGGTATAAACCCTACAATGGAATGTTATTCAGCCTCAAAAAGGAAGGAAATCCTGTCACATGTTACAACATGGGTAAATCTTGAGGACAGTATGCTAAGTGAAATAAGCCAGTCAGAAAGAGAGGAGTAGTGTATAATCCCACTTATGTGAAGAATGTAAAGTAGTCAGATTCATAGAAACAGAAGTAGAATGGTGGTTATCAGAGGCTAGAAAATGAAGAGTTGTTGTTTCATGAGTAAAGAATTCAGTTTTTTGAGAATATACTTAACACTACTGTACATTTAAAAATTAGATTAAGATGGTAAATTTTGTCATGTATTTTTAACACAATTAAAAATTAACAAAAGTATTTTAGATTATGTGCCATACAAAAATAGATAGCAAGCAAGATTTGGCCTGCAAGTTATAGTTTGCTGACAATTTCTTTTTGGCCCAGCCTCAGGAAAGTTCTCCCAGTTTCCATGTCTAACAAAACTCCAAACTATAAGGTTTATTACGTTTGCCTTTGGGAGCCTAATAAAACACCTGTAACACCAGTGGGCAAAAGACTCTTTCCTCTTAGGAAAATTGACAGTGAGTACAGTGGTGAAAAAGCTAGCAGAGTTGGAACAAGAGATATTAGGATTGAATAGTAGATGGGAGAGTGGTGTGGGTGGCCATAGCAGAAAAGAATGTGTAATTAGTGAAGAATTTGAGAGCCTGCTTGAGGAAGAAGAGGGAGTGTGGACATGGACAATTTGTTGCTCACATTACCCCCATGATGGCATAGTTTAGGTAAGCAACAGTTATTCATTCATTCACTGTGTAAACTTGGGCAAGTAAGTTCCCCCCATAGCATATCAGTAAAAAGATGAGGGTTGGACAGGATCCCTAGTGCCCCTCCCAGCTCTAAAAACCATGAAACTCTATAGCATGAAACTGATGAAATACCAATAACTATCCTTTCATTTGAAGAGTTTTAAAGACTTTCTATGTCTCCTATTTTAATAGATAGATATTTGTTTATTCTAGTAAGTAGCGGTAAAAAAATTAATTGCAGTCTATGGAATCCTGACTAAATCCATTTGCACAGCTGGGCTTTCTCTTGATACCTCCTGTTCTCCTTCCCCTGGGAACCTGAGAAAATAGTGCAGAAGGGAAGGGAATTGGGAGCCATTGTTACTCTAGTCTCTCAGTCCCATAGTAGCTATCTCCTTCTGTTAAAAAAAAAAAAAATCTCTAAAGTCTCTTTCAGTTCTTTAACAAGAATGTGTGGGGAATGGGTCTTGTTTATGAAAAGAATGCAAATCTCAGTGTTCATTTTTAAAACCATCATTATGTGTAACAGCCTTGTCAAAAACATCAACGGCAACATTCTTTGAGCTTTTTTTAAAAAAAAAAAAATCCTCTCCTTAATCAGTGACTGCTAAAGGAAAAGCAGGAGTTCAAATGGAGTCATAAACAGAGCTTCCTCCTTCCAGTTGTTCACCAGGCACTGTTCTCTAAAAGGGAAGAGGATCTTGGCCTCTAGGGCATTTGGGGGGAGGGCCTTTATCTGTTGGGTTACTGCAGTAGCTGTCTCCTTTGCTTTCCAGTTTGCAGCTGTCCTGTGATATTTTTATTTGAATCTCAGCCTCAGAACCAACTTGCCTTTGTTTATGGCACAAGGAAGCCCTAGTCAGAATGGAAAAGTTCAGCCACACTGTTCAAGTTAAACACATTGCAGTGAGAAAACATGAAGTTCAGGACTCTGGAACCAGGTTAGATTTTTCAAAGTAAATGTATTTTTCCGTGTTGTGCTTTTGTTTACTTCTGTGGCTGGTGGTCATGTTAACCTCACAGTTGCTTAGAAATTTTCCTGAGCTTATTTAATTATCGTGATATTTTGTCCAAGAAAAAGGAAATTAAAAACCCATTGGATCCCTTTGTGCATTTATTGCCATGTTACAGCTAGGGCTTAAATAATAATGATGACAATAATTATTAATAATAATTAATAATGATATATTAATAAGTAATACATGTATAAGATGTGATTAGTTATACACATGCACATACATGTTCTTGTTTAACACAAGAAGCCCTGTGAGGTAGACAGAGTGAGTTTTCTCCCCATTTTACCATTGATGAAACTGAGGTTCAATGAGGTTAAGTGACTTGACCGAGTTAGTGGTTAAGCCAACACTGAATAGCTTTTTGCAGAACATAACGCTGCCTACTTTTTTTTCAGGAAAGCTAGATGTTACTTCTGACAGAGCTCAAATTCAGCCTGTAGGTAAGAGGAGTTGTTAAAAGCAAAAAATACTTACTCACTGTTTGGTAAAGAACTACTGCCTTGAGCCCTCCCAATGGTTGAATGCCCAGGTTGCACCAGCATGGAGGAGTCCCTCTGGAGTGCAGCTGCCCCAGTACCTGCCAACTCCCCTGATGCAGGCTCCCATCTGCATGCATCCAGATGACCAGAGCTGAGATGGCACCAGCTAGAGGGGAAACGGCAGCTCTGTTGACCACTGATGGTCAGCACAATGAGCATGTCAGCCTTGCCAGTATGTCATACCACTTCTTAAGTTGTTTTAATACCATCCAGACTTATAATCAAGACAAGCCAACAGCAAAACTGTAAAGTAGATCCCTATCATTTGTTTTTTCCCCACAATGGGTGCTCCACCCCCCAAATAAGTGTCTGGATCCTCAGAATTCCCTTCCCCTCCCCCACAGTCTGCTTCATTTTACTTCATTTCACTTCACTTCATGGTGATATCTGGGCTGGATCTCCTCAGGCTTTTCCTCCCTTCCTTGTACCATATCCACCTGGCTAAGCTGTAACAGCCTGACTTTTGAAAGTGTTAGTGACCGGTGAGGCTTACTTATTATGCTTAAAGACAACAGGGACATCTTCACTGATGGTATTTTAGGCCCAGTGAAAAGTGAGACAGGAGTTATTTTTTGAGAGCTGGTTTTTCTGCCCTGGAGCTATATCATGTAATAAACACCTACAAAACAAAGTGGTTTGTGATGGTTCAGTGTTTACAATGAATACTGAAACATTTCTAAGATCCATTTTTCATGTTTGAATACCTTCTATTCTAAAAGAAAACAGAGTGATATATTTAAATAGAAGAAATGTGTTTGGGAGGAGGGCATTTCTCCCCAAAGGGAAAATTCTTAAAATGGACATAAGATTGACATATTATGTGGTTAGGAGCACAGGCTTTCAATTTCTTTTTACAAATGACAAGGAAATAAAGAGAAGAGAAACCTATAGATTAAAAGAGGCTTAAGAGACATATTAACCAAATGCCATTATATGATACAGACCTTGTTTGGATCATGATTCAAATAACCTACTGTAGAAAAAAATAATGAGACAATTGAGGAAATGTGACAAATAAGAGGACAAAAGCCACTTTCTAAGGCCTTCTTTCCCAGAGCTGGCTGGACCCCATAAAGCATGACTGACCCTAATTTTTCTTTGAGCTTTTATTCTTAGGACTAGAAAATTACTGGAAGTGCCCTGAAGGCATAGAGGCTTTGGGAACTTGTGAAACAGGATATACCAGACCACAACGACAAGACCAAACAAGATAACATCGAAACAAGATGCATCCCAACTGAAACATCTGGCTCTATAACTGCCCCATTAGCCAGTAAAAACTCAAAGCCCTAACCCCCCCAGGGCTGGTGCTCCTGCATGTCTCCACACCTAGCCCTTTTCCTCTTGGGAAAGTAAAATAAAACTTTACTTTCTTCTCGTTGTAAATTCTTTCACAACCCATGTCACCAACCACCCTAACATTTTGTTGGCCCACACCGGGACATTCTCCTTTACTCCCTCTCCTTCAGTCTCCTGAGACTTGCAACTAGGGGAGCAGGGGGCAATGGAAGCTCGACCCAGACCAACTCCCTAACCCTATCTTGGTGAGGTTCAGAGAAAGGCTTGTAATCACAGCTCACATCACCAACCACCCTAACACCAACTACTCAATCAACCCCACCCAAGGACACTCCATTGGGTTGTCTACTTAAGAACTTGAAAGATCTGGAACTTACCAACCTCAAGCCCAAGCACTTGATTTTCTATTACAACATAACCTGGCCTCAATACAAACTTAGTGACCAGAAGCTCTGGCCCATGAACGGATCTCTTAACTATGATACTGTCTTCCAATTTGACCTTTACTGTTGCCATCTTGATCCCCTCCTTAGGTTTACTTTTAGAGGAGACAAGATTTTCACCTTCAGCAGGGATTCCAGGATTCCAGCCCTCTTTTTCCTAACTATGCCTCTTCATTCAAATTTGCCTCATTCTCACACACCGCCTCCCAAAATGTAAAACACTCTGAATTCTCTCCCCTGGAGATCTGGGAACTGCTCAATCCTGGGAACAATTGGGCCTACCTTTTAATACAGAAAAAAAAAAAGTGGCATTTTAAACTCAAGCCACTTTTCTGCCCCTTCACCTGACTCTTTAACACCCTCTCCATCTATTCTCCCTACTTCTCCTCCTCAGACTTCTCCCCTCTGCCCCCCTTCAGATTGGATTTCTCCCGCCCACATGCCTTCCTGCTGTCTCTTTCAGGAATCTCCCAAGAGGAAACTAATCTTAACACTGACTGAATGCTAACCATCTTTCATTATTAATTTCCATAAAAGCCTTAGGGACAGCTTAACAGGGTACCTGCTCTCATCAGAATGGTCCAAAACAGCCCAGAGACTTACAGGGATGACTCTAACTCTCAGTTTGCTATATATCTGTCTCTGTGAATGGGTTACATCCATGCCCAGGGCATCTGACTGGTGCCCTCATCACTGGAAAGGTCACCCTCAGGCACAGTGTAAACACATGCATCTGTTTGTATCTCTTTGATGGTGTAGGTATAACTCCTGGCCCTCCATCTGCAGCATATATCTTCTGCTATATGGTGTATAGCAGGTGTCTGACCTTTCAGGGGCCAAAGTAGCCCCATCCAGGCTCTTTCTTGATGCTCAACTCCTTGGAGCTGAGACATTATTTCCACCACTCATTAACAGTCCCTAAAGCTTTTATGAGTCTCAACAGGACTTCTTGCTTGGTATTTAGCACTTTCCATTCCCTTTTCCAGTCTTCTTAAAAGTTGTCAAAAACAAATGAGAAAAATCTTGTTCTTTCTCTATAAAAAATTAGTAATTCAAATTGTGTGTACGGTCTTTATGTGTTCAGTCTTCATTTGTATGGCCTGCATGTGATATGTGTTCATCTGTGTATTATATGTGGTGTATTTTCTCCCTCCAGATGTCATTACTAGAGTGTAATATTTTATTGGCCTAAAAATATTAGATACTTATATAAATTAAGCAGGATCCTGTGGTTTGGACAAATTATTTGATATCAAAACTGGTTGTAAGTTTGATTAATGTCTTTTAGGATTATTACCAAAAAATATATTTGTTTTACAAAAAGGTTATGTTATAATCTTTTAGTTAAGTTTGTTTGGCAACTTTTCCAAAGTTTGAATTTTAAAACACCTTTTAACCAAAAAATGACTTGGGTTGTTCCAATGGGCCCTGGAATGCCTCAAGGATTTTTTTAAATTTTTATTGTTATTCAATTACAGTTGTATGCCTTTTCTCCCTATCCCTCCAACCCATCTCCACCCTCTCCCTTGATTTTGTCCCTGTGTCCTTTATAGTAGTTCCTGTAATCCCCTTTCCCCACGGTCCCCTCCCCCTCCCCCCTGGCTATTGTTAGATTATTCTTAACTTCAATGTCTCTGGTTATATTTTGTTTTCTCAATGGAATTCTATGCAGCAGAGAGAAAGAAGGAGCTTATACCCTTTGCAACAGCATGGATGAAACTGGAAAGCATTATGCCTCAAGGATTTATTCTCTCTCCCTATAAAAGAAAATTTTTTGAACTAATTGGCCTATATAATATGCTCAAAATTACATGGGAAGCTTTGCTAAACAGAATAATAATAAGTATGTTCTATTTGTATTGATATACATATATTTTTATCAAAATAGATTTTCTAGAAATTTCAACATGCCCCAGGAAGGAATTTGCAAAGAATCAGAGCAAGTTCAAGCAGGAAGCTCTCAGGTACAACGGGTGTCCTGTCAGTGACACTGGACAAGCCAACAGTGATGGTTCCCTGTGGGGACATCAAGCAGTGGTGCTCTGGATGTTTGTCACCCACACATTGGGAATTTGTGAATTGTTCTCGGTGCTCAGTGCATACTTCTGATAAATCCTGTACAGTGTTTTAAAAGCCTTGCATACTGTTTGGTCTTTATATATTTTGAAATTGTGTGTTGAATCTAAAAATATGGGCTTTATATTGTTCTTTTATGCCATTTCATAATAATTGTTACTTACCAAGAAATTGTTATCTTGAAATGTTATATCTTACAAAGAAGTAAAGTTCTTTAACAATTGCATCATAATCAAATCTGTAACCATGTCTTTTAAATTTTGTCTTTTATAAACAGTTATTGTTTTACTCTAACACATTTGCAACTGTGTTTGGAAAGGTTCATGAAAAGAACTCTGATTTACTTTATATTACAGATATTCAAGCAGGTCATATCTTTAATGTAAACAAAGATTTATGGAACCTTAAGAAATAACTGGATTCATGGAAATACAGGCAAATAATCAAGACAAACAAAAATTGATTCAAAATATTGCTAATTTTAAATATTTTTGTTTTCCAGATATAAGGAAACTTGTTTTTTCTCTAGAGCAATTTGGAAAGCATACTCTCATAAACAGTATTGGAACATTTATATTTTTCTCCTTACCTAATCCCTCTGGAATTCGGCAACTCTTAATGAGTGAGTATTATTTTCATGGCAATGTGTTTGTTTGCATAAATCCAATAAGAATCTATTGTGTTTACAATAGCACCAGTTTCCAAATGTGGTTTTATTAACCAAATCTTTCTCTGGAATGTCATGATTGAAAGAGTCATGCCTGGACTCTGGATGTCACCAGAAAGCCTTAAGGAATTAAGATTGACTTTTTAAAATAATTTTTACTGTTATTCTATTACAGTTGTCCAAATTTTTCCCCCTTTGCCCTCCTCCGTCCATCCCATCTCCAAGATTGAATTTTGAAGCCAATAAGAGTCCCCTGGAGAAGTGGCCTGGTACCTTGATTGGTCACATGGTTCATGGCAGTCTTTCCAGGTAAGGAGTGAAGATTGCTTTCCTGAAAAATGGCAAGAAAGTAACCACAAGACATTTTGGGGACCTCAAGAACTTGAGGAACCCACCCAAACTAATAGCAAAGCCAGATGGCAACTGCATGGCTTGGCTTCCTTGACCTGAGAGGCTGACTGAAGCTGAATCTGAAGGTTCCTTGTAAAATTCCAGCAACGCATATTTGGAAGAGCCTATATGATCAATTACTATTCTTGCTGTGTTCATGCAAATAATTAGGCCAAATTGAAACTGGACTTAATTCAGGCTCTTTGATAAAATGAGGGTGATTTTAGGGGAAAAGATTGTATTTCAATGGAAATCACAATGTCCAATTGTTAACATACAACTGAATTAAATCTTAATTTTCTAGTTTTCTTCCAAGCTAATGTTTCATTTTTCTTTCATCCCTTGATTTGGAGTTATTGAGAGCTACTGATGCAGTGTCAGCCATACAGAATTCACCTACTACCCCGCCTTTCCCGTTTAAGGATTTCAAGGCCAATATCGAGTCCTGGTTCTTCCTGGCTGACTCCTTTCCTAGGTCCTATTGCAGCTCTTCTCTTTATTATCGCTTTCAGGCCATGTCTTCTAAGGTATCTTATGTATTTCATTCAACAAAGTGTCCAAGCTCTAGGAAGTTCCTTTTGCAAATGGCTTCCATCCACAGGTCTCGCCTCTTGGGCTCCAGTTCCACCCTCTCCCTCTTAATGACCTATACCCAGACCCACAGGCAGGGACAACTCTATGTCCATAATCCTCAGGAAGTAGTCCCAGAAGAAGAGACCTTTGTCCCTACTCCCCAGAACCAGAACAGGTCCAGGTCATTAAGAATAAATTCATCTCAAAAACTAGAAGAGGGAACAATAGGACAAAAGCCACTTTCTCAGGCCCTCTTTCACAGAGCTGGCTGGACCCCATCAAGCATAACTGACCTAATTGTTTTATGAGCCTTTATCCTCAGGACTAGAAAATTGCTGGAAGCGCTTTCAAGGTGCGGAGCTCCAGGAACTTACAGAAGAGGACATACCAGACCACAACGATCAGACAAGACTGCACTCAAAAATAACATTGAAGCAAGCTGCAACCTATACACCCATACAACACCAACAGAAATATCCTGCACTACAACTCCTCAGGGCTGGTGCTGGTGCATGTCTCTGCACCTAGCCCTTTCACTGTCTTGGGAAAGTAAAATAAAACTTTACTCTCTGCACTTTCTTCTCTTTGTGAATTCTTTCACAACCCACACCACTGACCACCCTAACAAGTACTAGACATTTGATGATACTAAGAAATGATTGATTACTATACTTGGTGTTATTATGTTATGTTTTTTAAAAGTCTGCTTCTTTTGAAGATATACTTGTATACTAAAATATTTCCAACTAAAAAGATGATATCCTCTGTGCGTGTGTGTGTGTGCGTGTGTTGGATGAGACTGGGCCAGGTATGGATGAAACAAGATTGGCCATGATTTTGATCATTGTTTAGGCTGGATGATGGACCCACAGGGATTCATTATACTATTTTATCTACTTTCGTTATGTCTTAACATTTTTAATAATAACAAAGGCTAAAAAAATAGAGTACAAAGTTGAAGACAGATCTTCATGGATGTGAATATTGGCTCCACTTCCTAGCCATGGAATGTTTTTAGAGAGGTCACCTTTCTGACCCTAAATGTCCTTATCTTTAAAGTGGTGATCATGTGAAGATTGAATGAAATAATATATGTAAAGAAGTTAGCACAGAGCCTGGCACATAGTAAACAGTCAATAAACAGTAGATCTTATTATAGTCCAATTATTTTGCCCAGTTTTATAAACCTATAATTGCAGATACTAAGAGAGTTTATGCCCTAAGAACTTCTCAACCACTGAAATAGACTAGTTTTACAATACACAATGTGTCTACTGCTCTTTTCCAAATGGAAGCTTATTTGGGAAAGAGAGGCTATGGTAGCAGCACAAGTGGAAATAATGGCAAAGAATCAGACATTTGGGCCTAATAAATAAGAAACTCTTGCTTTGAAGCTCTGGTCTTTAAAAGCATCCTTGAGAACACACAGCATCTGATATTTCTTTTGTATCTGCTTCCTCCTTGCCCTCCCTCACATACTGACCACCCCATAGTAAATGTTGACTGACTAATCAATAAATTCTTCTCATAGTTCCTCAGAATACAGAGGGGAGACAGCCTGGTTGCCCCTGAAGCAAGAATAAGGATCCATTCTTGATATGGTCCTTATGTGTCACATAGGACTATAAAACTCACAATAGTACTATAATTCTTTTTAAAACAACAATATTTTGTTTATTTACTTTTAAAGAGAGGGGAAGGGAGAGAGAAAGAGGGGGAGAGAACATCAATGTGAGAGAGAAACACCTATCTATTGCCTCATGTATATGCCCCAACCGGGGACCAAACCCACAACCCAGGCATGTGCCCTGACTGGGAATTGAATCAGCAATCTTTTGCTTTGTGGGACAACACCCAACCAACTGAGCTACACCTGTCAGGGAAATTCTTTAATTCTTTTAACAAATATTTACCAAATGGTTACTATGTACAGGTCTCTCCTAGGCATTTAATATACATTATCTCAATATCTGGCCCCAACTCCATTTTAGATAGACTAAGGTTAAGAGAGATTAAAGGGTTTGCCCAGGGTTGTACAGCTATTATAGTAACAAAGCTGTTATTTATTCTGAATACAGAGTTATCACAGTCAGCAACCATGTTCCCTTAATTAGCTTGACAGTAGTAACAATTGCACTACGTATACCAAAACACAATGTTGCATACAGTATATATGCAACTTTTATTTTAAAAATAAAAATAATAATTATAAAGAAACCATGTTATTTACTTCTAGGTCTTTACTGTAACTTCATACCCATTATCAGGATGAGGGTGGGGTAAGAACAAGGGTGTTCTAGATAATATTTTTCTCTCTCTGAGATTCACGAATATCTCAAAGATTTCTTCCCAGTATGGTTTATTTTGGTGCTAAAGCTGTTTATTGATAGTTTATTTATGTGTAAATAGAAAAGCTGCTTTAGTTATGCAGGGTGTTACATTGGTTTCCATATTGTTTTCATGAACTTTAAAGATACACAGAACCCAAACCTTGTTTTCCTGTCATATCACCAGTGCTTCCTAAGGCCCTGTGGCCTGTGCAGAGGAGAGAGTTTCAGAAAAAAGAGGTCCTTCATGTTTAAGTTTTATACCGTGCTCATGCTTACATAAAGGCCCAGGATGCGTGGCAGCAGTGTGGACTCCACTGAGCTGACGGCAAGGAAGAGGTTGGCTGCCAGACAAAAAGGATCCTTGCCACCTCTGAGTCATTATGGGCTTGCTGAGCCCAGCCAATTTACCTGCTTATCAAAATATCTTTATTTGTCCTTCTATTCTCATCAAAAGCTGTTGTCATTTCCTTTTCTGTCTGGAGACACTGGAAACTTCATCCAGGCAGTACAACCACACTGGCACTTTGCGCAACCCCCAACTGACCAGTATAAAACCTATCTTAGAATTCCCATGGTTTGGCTTTTTCTTCCTATTGACAGAAAGCACCATCTTCCTCACATTTCTACAGCTTCAACTATTCAAATTCTTTATTGGATCAGCAAACAGCTTGGGGTTTTAGGTAAATGAAAAGTGCTGTCCTGGCAGCCCTGATATCATTAAGTGGTTGTACTGGGAGACATATGCATGCCCAGGATCAGAAACTCTTAGAGCTTCAGAGGCCTCAGAAACTGCAGAACTGGGGGCCAAACTGGAATGATACAACTTGATTGTTAAAGGTTCATTTGTTCATTCATTCTTCCCTTTATTTTTTTATTCCAGAAACACCTCTTAAATGCCTACTAGATATCAGTTCCTTGGCTCCACCCTCAGGAAGCTCTCATCCTGAGAGAGGGAGTAGATGGACAAGTAAATAGTCATAATATAGTGCAGCCAGTTTTGTGAAAGATAGGCGGTGTCAAATAGTGGTTTAGAAAGTACATTTTAAAATCAAATATTCCTGGTTTAAAACCCAGCCTTGCAACTAATTTCTTGTGTGACTTTGGGTAATTTATGAAACCTCCTGAGTTAATTCTAGAGCACAGGGATAATGGGTGTATGTAGGTACATAGTAGTAGAGTAGCACAGATGGCTAACAGAACCTCCATATCTGACTACTGGGGTTCCAGAAAGCCAGGAGGTTGTGATGAGCTAGCAAGATATAATTTTATACTTAAAAATATCCTTTGGTGAGGTCAGGCAACAGGGATGTGGATTACTGGAAAAGGGACATTTGCCCATTGAGATTGAGGAGCTATACATGAGGGCTGTGATTCAGGATCAGAATCCTAATCTATAGAAGGACTTGGGAAGGAAAGCAGACTTCAGTCCCAGGGGAAATAAATGGCTGGATTTATTGAAGGGTATAAAGTAGGACTTACAGACAGGGATGGAGGCAAAAACAAAACATAACTACCTGTGTTCTAGGTAGTAACTAGAATATAGAGAAGACATGGAGCAGGACAGGCGCCTGGCTAACAGTGCTGGGGTTGGCAGGCATGGCAGTCTTAAAAGTTACCTCTGATCTCTGATCACTGCGAGAGTGACCACGTTGCTGCTATGCTCTGAAATTATCACAGCATTTGTATCTAGGCCATAAATTCTAGATACAATTTAGAATGTGGGCTGCTCCAGGTCTGTAAATGAGCACAGCAGGGGTTCTAGACAGGATTCATTCTTTGGAGACACTGAACTCCTTTGACTGGTGACATTGTATTGAGGACTCCCTGATGGCCAAAACTTTCCTTAGAACTGCATGTACTAAGACACTTCCCTTTGACCTACCTACTTCACTTTCCTTCTTCCTCTCTCTCTCTCTCCTGACCCCCCACTTTCTCTCCCTCCTTCCCTTCCTTCCTTCTTTCTCTCCTTTACTCAGGCTTGTGTTACATTGCACTGTATACCGTGGCTCTCCCAGGCTATCCTAGCTCCCTCCCTCCCCATTTTCTATCATCAGGGTTTCCCCTAATAAATTTCTTGTGCTTTTAATCCTGTATTTTTGCCTGCTTCTTGAAAGACCTGGACACGTGTAGGACCTCAACTTAAAAGATAGACAGTTGCAATGACAAAGATTTCATCGGACATTTAGCCCAAAAGTTTTTACATTTCATTCCATGAAGAACACAGATTCATTGGGTTGACCTCAGGGGCCAGCCACAGTGATAGGCTCCAAAAATACAGTAATTGAACAAGGTGAATAAGATGCCCTTATGAAATTTGTCAGAAAAGACAACAGACATTAAGCAAGTAATGGAGAAAATATTTTTGTTATTTTTTTAAAACTAGTGATTTATGTCCAAAACCCTCACCATGCTAAGAAGTTTTCATGATCTAGCTCCTACTTACTCCTCCAGTCTCTTTTCTCACCATAACTATATTGCACTCTGCGCCACCTAGCATGAAATGCCTGCAATTCCCAGAACTCTCCATTTCCTTCTCACCTTTAGACTTTTGCCCAAGCTACCCTTCACCCACTAGCCTTAGGCTACATCCATCCCCAGGCTTAGTTCAGGCATGCCCACTCTAGGAAGTCGTCCCTGAGCAACAAAAGGTGTTCCTCTTCTGTGCTTGCATTGCACCTTCAACCCTTATCATTGATTTCATTACAGGTGAGTAAGTGGAAACCTACATACAGAAAAGCAAAAATGATGCCAGGCATGAGAAATACATGTTCTTTCTTTCCAAATCAGTTGGCTCATATTTTAAAAGTGGTATCTTGCCCTGAATGGTGTGGCTCAGTTAGTCGGGCACTGTCTTGCAAAGGTAAAGGTTGCCAGTTCATTTCCTAGTCAGGGCACATGCCTGGGTTGTGGGTTCGTTCCCTGGTTGGGGCATGTACAAGAGGCAACTGATCGATGTTTCTCTCTCACATTGATGTTTCTCTCCCTCTCTTCCCCTCTCTCTAAAAATAAAGAAATAAAATCTTTAAAAAATGAAAATAAAAAATAAAAAGTGGTATCTTAACTCTTTATGCTCAAGCCAAACTTGTCCTCCATTTTGTTGCAGAGACTGCTAACTGCCTACCCAATATCTCTTCTCCTCTGCCTCTTCACTGTAATAATATGCTCAGCTAAAAATATCAATGCTTCTTAGTCTCTTGCAAATAGAGATGGACAATAAGATACAAGCAGAAGTCATAGGGTGGAGCTTCTGGGAAGGCTTTTTTGCTTTTGACCCTCCCTTCTACCCACTGTCTGGCATTTGAATGTGTTGCTTAAAGTTCCAGCAGACATCTTGGGACCATGAGGGAAAGGTCAAGAGAATTACAAACAGCTCTGAAATTCTTGAGCTGCTAAACCAACACTAGCAACTGCCTACCTTTGGAGTTCTCATTACATGAGACAAGTAAACCCTCATGTGTTTCACCCACTGTGATAATTCTTTTTTACTTACAGACTAATGCAAATCTGAACTGATTCATCTCAACAAGTTGTCTTTCCTTCTCCTTAGAAGTATTCATGCCTGGAATGTTGTTCTTCCTCCCCACCAGCCTTTCACCTAAATTTCTGCCTACCAAAATCGTATCCTTTATTGAAGATCCAATTTGAACAACGCAAGAGTTTATCTCATCTTCTCCAAGACTTGCTATTTCCCTTTTTGACTCATCCCTATTGCACTTCATCTGTACCTTTTTTGTGAAATTATATATATAGCTATATATATCTCATGTGATAGGTATTAATGCTTTTAATGGTTTTGTATATTTCCTTGTATTTTTTGCAATGAATAGAAGAGACACCTATAGAAGATATTCAATAAATCATTGTTGAATTAAATATAAATATTCAATAAAAACATAACCTCTGCACACACACAGGCACACACATTTAACCATTCACTATAGTATTTTTTGGAATGAACTTGGGTAGAATGCAAGCAAAGAAATGAATAAAACGATATGTTCTTTCATTAATTTGGAAAACAAAGTTATTCACATGAAAATGGAGAATTGACTTCTGTTTAATTTTATATTGAACATTCTTTCATTGCAACTCTTATTTATTGAATGTCTCCACCACAAAGTCATAGTGCCATAGTGAACGGGGCTGAATTAAGATAAATGAGGGTTTGAACTGGGAATATCATGACCAGACCTGAAACACAGAGACTAAAAAGACCAGGTGAATGTGAAAGATCCTGAAGTAAGTTGAGAGCAGGGAAAATAGAAAGGAGAAACGAGCCTGTAGTATTGGCCCAGACTCTGAGAACAAGCAAGTAAATGGTATTAAAGACATGTTATTCATGCTCATACCAGATATTACAATTTTCCTGAATATTACAAGCCCCTGAATGATGTAGATAAATAATGATCATGAGATACACAGCTGAGGAGAGCTCATTAGAAAGAAATATCATCAAACCAGAAGAAATTTCCTTCCTTCTGTTCACTGAGCAATTTGTTGTTGTCTATCACAGCCTTAGTCACATTGGATTGTAATCAATTATTTATATTTCCCTCTTAATTTTAGGTATAACAATCACATATTATTCATCGTTGTGTCCAGTCATTATGTCTAACATATAGTAGACACTCAGTAAGTTATTTCTAATAGAAACCTTACATGACTACAACATTTAGAATTATTAACCATGGCCTTTTAAAAAAAATTTTTTTGTTATTCAATTAGAGTTCTGTGCCTTTTCTCCCCATTCCTCTACCCCAACCCAGCTGAAACCCCCTCCCTCCCCCACCCCCCTACCCCTTGATTTGGTCCATGTGTCCTTTATAGTAGTTCCTGTAATCCCCTCTCCTCACTGTCCCCTACCCACCCGCCCCCCCATCCATTCTTACATTGTTCTTAATTTCAATGTTTCTGGTTATATTTTGTTTGCTTTTTTCTTCTATTTATTATGTTCCAGTTAAAGGTGAGATCATATGGTATTTGTCCCTCACCGTCTGGCTTATTTCACTTAACATACTGCTCTCCAGTTCCATCCATACTGTTGCAAAGGGGATAAGCTCCTTCTTTCTCTCTACTTTGAAGAATTCCATTGTGTAAATATACCATAGTTTTTGGATCCACTTGTTTGCTGATGGGCACTTAGGTTGCTTCCAGTACTTGGCTATTGTAAATTGTGCTGCTATGAACATTGGGGTGCACAGGTTCTTTTGGATTGCTGTCTCAGGGTTCCTAGGGTATAAACCCAGCAGTGGAATTGCTGGGTCAAAGGGGAGTTCCATTTGTAGTTTTCTGGGGAAATTCCATACTGTTTTCCACAGTGGCCTCACCAGTCTGCATTCCCACCAACAGTGCACTAGGGTTCCCTTTTCTCCTCATCCTCTCCAACATTTGTTTGTGGATTTGTTTAGGTTGGACACTCTGATTGCTGTGAGATGGTACCTCATTGTGGTTTTAATTTGCAACTCTCTGATGGCTAGTGACGCTGAGCATCTTTTCATATGTCCCTGGGCCCTCTGTATGTCTTCCTTGGAGAAGTGTCTGTTCAAGTCCTTTGCTCATTTTTTAATTGGGTTGTTTGTCTTCCTGGAGTGGAGTCATGTGAGTTCTTTCTTTATTTTGGGGATCAGGCCCTTGTCGGAGGTATCATTAGCAAATACGTTTTCCCATACTCTTGGTTCTCTTTGTAATTTGGTGCTGTTTTCTTTAGCCATGCAGAAGCTTTTTATTTTGATGAGAACCCATTTGTTTATTCTTTCCTTTATGTCCCTTGCTTTAGGGGATGTATCTGTGAGGATGTTGCTGCGTGGAATGGATGAGATTTTCCTGCCAATGTTTTCCTCTAGGACTTTGATGGTGTTACAACTTATATTTAAGTCTTTTATCCACCTTGAATTAATTTTTGTGTATGGCGTAAGTTGGTGATCGAGTTTCATTTTTTTGCACGTAGCTGTCCAGATCTCACAACACCATCTGTTGAAGAGGCTGTTTTTGCTCCATTTTATTCTCCTGCCGCCTTTGTCAAATATTAATTGACCGTAAAGGCTTGAGTTTATTTCTGGGCTCTCTGTTCTGTTCCATTGGTCTATGTGCCTCTTTTTATGCCAGTACTAGGCTGTTTTGATTACAGTGGCCTTGTAACACAGTTTGATATCAGGTATTTTGATCCCCCCTGCTTTGTTCTTCTTTCTCAAAATTGCTGCAGCTATTCGGGGTCATTTATGGTTCCATATGAATTTCTGAAATGTTTGTTCTATATCTGTGAAATATGTCATGGGTACTCTAATAGGGACTGCATTGAATCTATAAATTGCTTGGGGTAGTATGGCCATTTTGATGATGTTAACTCTTCCAATCCATGAGCATGCTACACGCTTCCATTTGTTGTGTCTTCCTTAATATCTTTCTTCAGTGTTGTGTAGTTTTCTGAATACAGGTCTTTTACCTCCTTGGTTAAGTTTATTCCTAGGTACTTTATTTTTCTTGTTGCTATATAAAATGGGATCTTTTCCAGATTTATGTTTCTGCAGTTACGTTGTTGGTGTACAGGAATGCCTTTGATTTCTGAGTATTGACTTTATATCAGGCTGTTTTGCCAAATTCATTTACTAGGTCGAGTAGTGTTTTGGTGGAGTCTATAGGATTTTCCATGTACACTATCATGTCATCTGCAAACAGTGACAGATTCATTTCCTACTTTCCAATTTGGATGCCTTTCATTGATTTTCTTGACTAAATGCTGTGGCTAGGACTTCCAGTACTATGTTGAACACCAGTGGTGAGAGAGGGCATCCTTGTCTTGTTCCTGATCTTAGTGGGAAAGATCTAAGTTTTTGTCCATTGAGTATGATGTTGGCTGTAAGTCTCTCATATGTGGCCTTTATGATGTTGAGTAATGCTCCCTTTATTCCCACTTTCCTGAATGTTTTTATCAGAAATGGGTGCTGTATCTTATCAAATGCTTTTTCTGCATCTATTGATATGATCATGTGATTTTTCCCTTTGCTGTTGTTGATGTGATGTATTATGTCTATTTTTTTGCGAATATTGCACCATCCTTGCATCCCTGGGATGAATCCCACTTGGTCATGCTGTATGATGTTTTCAATGTATTGCTGGATACGGTTTGCCAATATTTTGTTGAGAATTTTAGCGTCTATGTTCATCAGCGGTATTGGCCTGAAGTTTTCTTTCTTCGTTGTGTCTTTATCTGGTTTTGGGATTAGGATGATGCTGGCTTCATAAAAAGAGTTTGGGAGTCTTCCATCAGTTTCGATTTTTTCGAATAATCTCTGAAGGATAGGGGTTAGCTCTTCCTTAAATGCTTTGTAGAATTCTCCTGGGAAACCATCTGGTCCAGGGCTTTTGTGTGTTGGGAGTTTTTTGATGACTGCTTCAATTTCCTCTGCTGTTATTGGTCTGTTCAGGTTTTCTGCTTCTTCTTCATTCAGTTTTGGAAGATTATATTTTTCTAGAAATGTGTCCATTTCCCTAGGTTATCAAATTTCTTGGCATACAGTTCTTCGTAGTAATTTCTTACAATCCTTTGTATTTCTGTGCTGTCAGTTGTAATCTCTCCTCTTTCATTTGTAATTGTGTTTATTTGGATCCTGTCGCTTTTTTTCTTGATGAGCCTACTTAAAGGCTTGTTGATTTTGTTTATCTTTTCAAAGAACCATCTCCTGGATTCATTGATCCTTAGAATTGTGCTTTTAGTCTCTATGTCATTTAACTCTGCTCTGATCTTGCTTGTTTCCTTCCTTCTGCTTGCTCTGGGCTGTCTTTGTTGTTGTTCCTCCAATTCTTGTAGACTTAGGGTTAGGTTGTTTGTTTCAAATGTTCGTATCTTTTTAAGGTAGGCCTGTATTCCTATGAACTTCCCTCTCAGGACTGCCTTTGCTGTGTCCCATAGGTTTTGGGTTGTTGTGAGTTCATTTTCATTTGTTTCTAGAAAGTTTTTGATTTTTTCCCTAATCTCATTCTTCACCCATTCATTGTTTAATAGCATGCTATTCAGTCTCCATGATTTTGAGTGTTTGGGGTTTTTTCCTTTGGGGTTGGTTTCTAGTTTCAGTCCCTTATGTTCAGAGAAAATGCTTGATATGATTTCAATTTTCTTGAATTTGTTGAGGCTTGCTTTGTGACCTATCATGTGGTCTATCTTTGCAAAAGTTCCATGTACACTTGAAAAGAATGTGTATTTTGCTTCTTTGGAATGACAAGCTCTCTATATATCAGTTAAGTCCATTTCCTCTGGGGTATGGTTAAGTGACACAATATCCTTGTTGATATTTTGTTTGGAAGACCTGTCCATTTTGGACAGTGGGGTGTTAAAGTCCCCTACGATAATTGTGTTGCTGTCAATATCTTTCTTGAAGTCCTCCAAGATTTTCTTTATGTATTTGGGTGCTCCTATGTGGGTGTATATTTATTTATAATGTTTATGTGTTCTTGGTGGATTCTTCCTTTGGGTATTATGAGGTGAGCTTCTGGGTCTCTCTTTATGGCCCTTCTTTGGAATTCTATTTTCTCTGATATGAGTATTGCTACCCCTGCTTTTTTTCCTGTCCGTTTGCTTGGAAAATTTGTTTCCAGGCCTTCACTTTCAGTCTGTGTAAGTTTTTTGTCCTGAGGTGGGTCTCTTGTAGGTAGCATATGTGTGGGTCATGCTTTCTCATACATTCAGCTATTCTATGTATTTTAATTGGAGCTTTTAATCCATTTCCGTTTAAGGTTATTATCGATAGGTAGTTATTCATTGCCATTTTTTCCCTGCCTGCGTTCCTCTCTCTTTCTCTTTTCCTTCCTGTCCTTAAAGCAGCCCCTTGAGCATCTCTTGCAGAGCTGGTTTGGTGGAGGTGTATTCTTTTGGACTTCTTTTGTCTGGGAAACTCTTTATTTGGCCTTCTATCTTGATTGAGAGCCTTGCTGGGTAAAGTAGTCTTGGTTGCAGGCCTCTGGTTCTCCTTACTTGGAATATATGTTGCCATTCTCTTCTGGCTTGGACCGTTTCCATTGAGAAGTCAGTTGCTAACCTTATTGGGGCTCCCTTGAATGTTACTTCCTTTTTCTCCCTTGCTGCCTTTAAGATCCTCTCTTTGTCTTGGAATTTTGCCATTTTAATTTTGATGTGTCTTGCAGTGGGCCTCTTTGGGTTCCTCTTGTTTGGGTCTCTCTGTGTTTCCTCGATTTGGGTGACTTTTTCTCTCATCAGATTAGGGAAATTTTCCATCATTACTTTTTCAAACAGGTTTTCTATCCCTTGCTCTTCTTCTTCTCCTTCTGGTATTCCTATTATGTGGATATTGTTACATTTCATGTTGTCCTGCATTTCCCTTATTACCTCCTCCTTCTTTCTGAGCTTCTTTTCCTTTTCTTGATCTTTCTGGGTGTTTTTTTCTACTTTGTCCTCCAGCTCGCTGATCCGATCCTCTGCTTCATCCAGTTTGCTTTTCATTCCTTCTACTGTGTTCTTCCATTCATAAATTGTATTCTTCATTTCCTCCTGGCCCTTGGTGATAGTTTCTATTTCCCTTTTCATTTTGATATAGTTTGCAGTGAGTTCATTGTACATTCCCTGTAGTTTCTGGCAGTTCTCTATGAGCTCAGTGAGCTCAGTGAGCTTCCTGATAACCATTGCTTTGAGCTCAGTATCTGATAGTTGACTTGCCACTTTTGCAGTTAGCATTCTTTCTGAGGCTTCCTCCTGTCCTTTCATTTGGGGATTGTTTCTTTGTCTTCCCATTGTTTGTGAGACTCTTCTTGTTAGCCTCTGCTTCTTAAATTGATCTATTCTGACTCCCTGGGTTTATGGTATGAACTTCTATGGTAGAATGCCAATGGGATTCAGTGGTGCTGTCTCCTTCATCTCCTGTGCTCACTGGTCTTGAACTGATGTTTATGGGTTTAACACGGTCTAACTCTGGTCTTTTCAGCACTCCAGGTTTTATTATCTCACCTGTGGGAAAAAGAGAAAGGGGCCGGGAAGAAGGGAAGGAGGGAAAACGGGGATAGAAAAGGAAAGGAAGGAAGGAAAAAGGAATAAAGAAAGATTGGAGGCAAGATAAGAAGGAATTTTAACAAAAGTTAAAACAAAAGAATAAATAAAAGAAGGCAGGAAGATGGAATTAAAAAGGTAAAGGATAGAAGGAAGAAGGCATAAAAAAAGAAAGAGGGACAGAAAGGCAGAAGGAATTCAGGGGGAAAGGAGGAAAGAAAGAAAAAGGAAAAAAAAAGTCTTCTGCTGGCTTTAAACCAGTCAGGTTAGTTCTGCTGGTCTTCCTGTCTGTGGAATGGGAGGGGGTGTTTGGAAGGATTGGTTTCACTTTTCTCCCTTCCTGAGCCACACTCTTTGCTGTTGTTCAGCCTCCAGTTCAGTTCCTCAGCCTCCTTCTGCTCCCCACTAGGTGTTTAGTTCACCAGTTGTGCTGTCCTTGAGTTGCACCAATTAGGGGCAACTTACACTCCACCTTCTTGCTCCTTGCTGTCTTAGATGCTAGGGGCTCTCGGTGCTGCTATGGGGTAGTTCAGCCCCCTACTGGGTCGGGTGGAGTCTTTCCACAGAACGCAGTCTCCCCTCTGCTGGGTGTTCTGCTTGAGTCCTAGAGAGCCAGGAGGCCCTGCAGGGTTCTGTGAGCAGGGGCTATATAGGAGTTGTTCAGAACCGGTACTTTTAGGTGTGTTCCCCCGCAGGCAGCCAGGGGTTTGATTAGCCGATCTGCCTCTTTGGGCCTGGGTCTCCAGCCGCAGGCTGGTCCGTCACTCTGGACCTGAGTTGCGAACAGCTGGTCTTTCCTCTGCTTTTGGCCTGGTTTGCGCTGGCTAGCCAGTCTGCAGCCTTGGGCCTGTGCGTGGGGCAGCTAGCCTCTGCTCCTGGTGCGCACCCACCCGAGGTCTCAGGTGTGGGCGCCCCACCGGGGTCCCAGGTGTGGGCGGCCAGCTGGGGTTTCAGTTGTGGGCCCCCAGTCCTCTAATCTGGGTGCTCCCAAACGGGCTTCAGGTGAGAGCCGGGGCTGGTTATCCCACGTTGGCTGTCCAGGGGCTGAGGGGGGAGAGTTGCCAGAGGCCGGGGCTGCTGTGGAGAGTTCTCTAACTAGCTCCTGAGTGCCTCTATTTTCTCCTTTTCTTTTTGAGAAATTCTTCTTATTCAAGCCCTCCTGGTCTAAAAAAGCACCTGACTGCTCACACAGCTCAGCATGGCTGTCTCCCAAGAATCCTGCAGCAGACCCTGTGCCCAGGTCGGGGCTTCAGCCGCCCTGGTTCCCGCGCAGGTCCCAGGGACCTTATTGTCCTTAAGCACTCTTCTTTCCGTCAGATCTTTCAATGTCCTCTAGCTTTGGTCTCCGATCTTCATATATGCTGGAATACCGTTGGCTGTTCACTCTGTTCCTCAGATCAGCTAGGTGTTTCACTGGTGTTGAGGGGAAGTGGACTCTACTCCCACCTATCCCCCGCCATCTTCCCACCGAGCAACCATGGCCTTTTTGAAATGCACTCTCTTTGCTTTCTTTTTTTTTTTTTTTAAATCCTCACCTGCGGACATTTTTTTCATCAATTTTAGAGTGAGAGGAATGGAGGGAGGGAAGAAGGAGGGGAGAGAGAAAGACACAGAGAGAAACATTGATGTGAGAGAGAAACATTGTTGGGTTGCCTTCTTGTATGCACCTTGTTGGGGGAATTGAACCTGCCACCTGGGTATATGCCCTGACAGGGATATGAACACAAAGCCTTTCATTTTGTGGGATCATGCTCCAACCAACTGGGCCACATCAGCCAGGGCCCTTTGCTTTCTTGACACTTGGTTATCTTCATGCTTTGTTCTCCCCACTATTAAGTCATTTTCAGTTTTCTTTGCTGATTCTTCTTCCCTCCAACTGTCTTTTCAGTTCTTCCAGGTACTGTTCTTTTTTCCTCTCTTTCATTCTTTTATCTCAAAACATTATTAGCACCTTTTCTCTTTTAATATATCATTTCTTTATCATCTTTATACTCTTGTCTTCTCAAACTTTGTTAAGACATATATCAGACCTCCTTATGCCACCTTCAATGTCTCATCTAAACCTCTTTCAGACATTTTCCCATATCTTTGTCACTTTGTGTTTCTGACTGTAATTTCATCTGACTTGTTTTCCAGTTCACAAATCTCTTTGTCTCTGTTTAATCCATCAAAAGAGGTTTAATTTGTACTTAAATATTTTTCATTTCGCAGAGTTCCATTTGGTTCTTTCTCTCAAATCTACCATTTCATTTCCACAATTTTTTCTTAACCATCATTAAATTCCCTTTTATTTCTTTTAGCATATCAAACATATTCTATATTTAATATCTGATCATTTTTATATTTTCAGTCTTTGTGAATCTGTTTCTGCAGACTCTCATTAAAAATGACTTGTTTCTTTGTAAATTTAGTAATTTTCTTTTCCATTGTGAGCTCATGCTTTTTAGAATTTTATCTCTATGGATTTTTTGAGGCCACTTTAGAATTCTTTCATTTACTACTGCAGTGTGCCTGCAAGCATTATCAACCAAGGACCACTATAAACTAATGTTTCAGTTTGGTGGTTTTGAAGACACAGACATAGTATTCTGCTCCACAGAATGCTTGAATGTGGGTGTGTGTTTAAGATTCTTAGTGGAAATAACTTTTCTCCAAACTCTCTTGCCTAATGGAGAGGCAGTATTTTCTAGGCCGCTCAGGGAGGTAGTTACAAATAGAGAATTTTAGCTTTATGGCATGGTCTCCAGTCAACCCAAATACCTTGCTTGGGTCTGAGGCTTTATCTCCTGTCTCTGGTCCTACCACACTGTCTTTGAATACAGACTCTAGGCCACCAGGGACAAGCAGATACTCCCAAGACAAACTCTAGCTTTAGTACCTGTAAATAAAATCAGGCTTGACTGTTTCCTCTAACTGTTCCCTTTACTTCAGCTCTCCTTCACTTTACAAAGAGCATTTACACTATTTTATCTAGCTTTTAAAGTATTCTTTATTAGGAGGGACTTCTCCACACACTTACCCTATTACCAGAAACAGAAACTGTTCCCTTAGTTAATGTTTTCCCTGTGTAGTCTCATCCTCTTTTTCTACTATATTTTCCCCCTAGGTAACTGTCAAATCTATAGTTAACTAAGATTATAACTATAAAAGGAAACTCTCAAACATTTCCCTTGGGCTTTACATATGGCTCAGAAATGCCTGCTGTATATCCCCATATGAATCAGCTAATTCATGCCCCCTCCCCCATTTTACTCTTTGTCCTGTATCCTTTATTTTAGTCAGGGGCACAATAAACCACTTAATCAATCAGGCTAAAAATGTTGGTATCCTTTACAAATCATCTCTCCCACATACTCACTCAGCTGCTAACTCTGGTGATTTCTAGCTGCACTTCAAGCTACCTGCTTCTACTCAATTCCCTATGAAAACACCCTGCTTCAGGCTCTTACTCTCACTTAGTATATGGGGTCTTTTGCCTCTAATGTATTTGGTACCTATTCCATTATTGAAGATGCCACCATCACTCTCTCTCCAAATCACAAATCCGATCATATCACTTGCCTGCCCCAAAATCACTATCGACTTTGCATTGCTTATTATGGAAAGAATAAAATCCTGACTTCTTTTTTTTTTTTTAATTTATTTATTGTTATTTAATTACAGTTGTATGCCTTTTCCCCCATCCCTTCACCCCACCCCAGGTGAACCCACTTCCCTCCCCCCTCTCCACCCTCCCCCTTGGATTTGTTCCTGTGTCCTTTATAGTAGTTCCTGTAATCCCCTCTACCCACTGTCCCCGCCCCCAACCCCCACCCCCGCCCTTGCTATTGTTACATTGTTCTTAACTTCAATGTCTCTGGTTATATTTTGTTTGCTTTTTCCTTCTATTGCTTATGTTCCAGTTAAAGGTGAGATCATATGGTATTTGTCCCTCACTTCCTGGCTTATTTCACTTAGCATAATGCTCTCCAGTTTCATCCATGCTGTTGCAAAGGGTATAAGCTCCTTCTTTCTCTCTGCTGCGTAGAATTCCATTGTGTAAATATACCATAGTTTTTGGATCCACTCGTTTGCTGATGGGCACTTCGGTTGCTTCCAGTACTTGGCTATTGTAAATTGTGCTGCTATGAACATTGGGGTGCACAGATTCTTTTGGATTGGTGTTTCAGTGTTCTTAGGGTATAATCCCAGCAGCGGAATTACTGGGTCAAAGGGCAGTTCCATTTTTAGTTTTCTGAGGAAATTCCATATTGTTTTCCACAGTGGCCTCACCAGTCTGCATTCCCACCAACAGTGCACGAGGGTTCCCTTTTCTCCACATCCTCTCCAACATTTGTTTGTGGATTTGTTTATGTTGGCCATTCTGACTGGTGTGAGATGATACCTCATTGTGGTTTTAATTTGCATCTCTCTGATGGCTCGTGATGCTGAGCATCTTTTCATATGTCGCTGGGCCTTCTGTATGTCTTCCTTGGAGAAGTGTCTGTTCAAGTCCTTTGCCCATTTTTTAATTGGGTTGTTTGTCTTCCTGGAGTGCAGTCGTGTGAGTTCTTTATATATTTTGGAGATCAGGCCCTTGTCTGAGGTATCATTGGCAAATATGCTTTCCCATATTGTTGGTTCTCTTTGTAATTTGGTGCTGTTTTCTTTAGCCATGCAGAAGCTTTTTATTTTGATGAGGTCCCATTTGTTTATTCTTTCCTTTATGTCCCTTGCTTTAGGGGATGTGTCTGTGAGGATGTTGCTGCGTGGAATGTCTGAAATTTTCCTGCCAATGTTTTCCTCAAGGACTTTTATGGTGTTACGGCTTATATTTAAGTCTTTTATCCATCTTGAGTTTATTTTCGTGTATGGCGTCAGTTGGTGATCGAGTTTCATTTTTTTGCACGTAGCTGTCCAGATCTCCCAACACCATCTGTTGAAGAGACTGTTTTTGCTCCATATTATGCTCCTGCCTCCTTTGTCAAATATTAATTGATCGTATAGATTTGAGTTTATTTCGGGGCTCTCTATTCTGTTCCATTGGTCTATGAGCCTGTTTTTATGCCAGTACCAGGCTGTTTTGATTACCGTGGCCTTGTAATACAGTTTGATATCAGGTATTGTGATACCTCCTGCTTTGTCCTTCTTTCTCAAAATTGCTGCTGCTATTCGAGGTCGTTTATGGTTCCATATGAATTTCTGCAATGTTTGTTCTATATCTGTGAAATATGTCATGGGTACTCTAATAGGGATTGCATTGAATCTATAAATTGCTTTGGGTAGTATGGCCATTTTGATGATGTTAATTCTTCCAATCCATGAACATGGTACATGCTTCCATTTGTTTGTATCTTCCTTAATTTCTTTCTTCAGTGTTGTGTAGTTTTCTGAGTACAGGTCTTTTACCTCCTTGGTTAGGTTTATTCCTAGGTACTTTATTTTTCTTGTTGCTATATCGAATGGGATTTTTTTCCTGATTTGTGTTTCTGCAGTTTCGTTGTTGGTGTACAGGAATGCCTTTGATTTCTGGGTATTGACTCTGTATCCAGCTATTTTGCCAAATTCATTTATTAGGTCGAGTAGTTTTTGAGTGGAGTCTATAGGGTTTTCCATGTACACTATCATGTCGTCTGCAAACAGTGACAGTTTTATTTCCTCCTTTCCAATTTGGATGCCCTTTATTGCTTTTTCTTGTCTGATTGCTGTGGCTAGGACTTCCAATACTATGTTGAATAGGAGTGGTGAGAGAGGGCATCCTTGTCTTGTTCCTGATCTTAGTGGGAAAGCTCTAAGTTTTTGTCCATTGAATGTGATGTTGGCTGTAGGTCTCTCATATATGGCCTTAATTATGTTGAGGACTGCTCCCTTTATTCCCACTTTGCTGAGTGTTTTTATCAGAAATGGGTGCTGTATCTTATCGAATGCTTTTTCCGCATCTATTGATATGATCATGTGATTTTTGTCTTTGCTGTTGTTGATGTGATGTATTATGTTTATTGATTTGCGAATATTGTACCATCCTTGCATCCCTGGGATGAATCCCACTTGGTCATGGTGGATGATCTTTTTAATATATTGCTGGATGCGGTTTGCTAATATTTTGTTGAGAATTTTAGCGTCTATGTTCATCAGCGATATTGGCCTGAAGTTTTCTTTCTTCGTTGTGTCTTTGTCTGGTTTGGGGATTAGGATGATGTTGGCTTCATAAAAAGAGTTTGGGAGTCTTCCATCAGTTTGGATTTTTTCGAATAGTCTGTGAAGGATAGGGGTTAGTTCTTCCTTAAATGCTTTGTAGAAATCTCCTGTGAAACCATCTGGTCCAGGGCTTTTGTGTGATGGGAGTTTCTTGATGACTGCTTCAATTTCCTTTGCTGATACTGGTCTGTTCAGGTTTTCTGCTTCTTCTTCAGTCAGTTTTGGAAGATTATATTTTTCTAGAAATGTGTCCATTTCATCTAGGTTTTCAAATTTCTTAGCATATAGGTCTTCATAGTAATTTCTTACGATCCTTTGTATTTCTGTGGTATCAGTTGTAATCTCTCCACTTTCATTTCTAATTCTGTTTATTTGGATCCTCTCTCTTTTCTTCTTGATAAGCCTACTTAAAGGCTTGTCGATTTTGTTTATCTTTTCAAAGAACCAGCTTCTGGATTCATTGATCCTTAGAATTGTGCTTTTAGTCTCTATGTCATTTAGTTCTGCTCTGATCTTGGTTATTTCCTTCCTTCTGCTTGCTCTGGGCTGTCTTTGTTGTTGTTCCTCCAGTTCTTGTAGGTGTAGGGTTAGGTTGTTTGTGTGAACTGTTTCTAACTTCTTAAGGTAGGCCTGTATTGCTATGAACTTCCCTCTCAGGACTGCCTTTGCTGTGTCCCATAGGTTTTGGGTTGTTGTGAGTTCGTTTTCATTTGTTTCCAGGAAGTTTTTGATTTCTTCCCTAATCTTGTTTTTGACCCATTCATTGTTTAATAGCATGCTATTCAGTCTCCATGATTTTGAGTGTTTTGGGTTTTTACCCTTGGGGTTGGTTACTAGTTTCAGACCCTTGTGGTCAGAGAAGATGCTTGATATGATTTCAATTTTCTTGAATTTGTTGAGGGTTGCTTTGTGTCCTATCATGTGGTCTATCTTTGAAAAAGTTCCATGGACATTTGAAAAGAATGTGTATTTTGCTTCTTTGGGATGAAAAGCTCTGTATATATCAGTTAAGTCCATTTCCTCTAGGGTATTGTTAAGTGACACAATATCTTTGTTAATCTTTTGTTTGGAAGACCTGTCCATTTTTGATAGTGGGCTGTTAAAATCCCCTACTATAATTGTGTTGCTGTCAATATCTTTCTTGAAATCCTCCAAGATTTTCTTTATGTATTTGGGTGCTCCTATGTTGGGTGCATATATATTTATAATGTTTATGTCTTCTTGGTGGATTCTTCCTTTGAGTATTATGAAGTGACCTTCTGGGTCTCTCTTTATGGCCCTTCTTTGGAAGTCTATTTTGTCTGATATGAGTATTGCTACCCCTGCTTTTTTTTCCTGTCCGTTTGCTTGGAAAATTTGTTTCCAGCCCTTCACTTTCAGTCTGTGTAAGTCTTTTGTCCTGAGATGGGTTTCTTGTAGGCAGCATATGTGTGGGTCATGTTTTCTTATCCATTCAGCTGTTCTATGTCTTTTGATTGGAGCATTTAATCCATTTACATTTAAGGTTATTATCGATAGGTAGTTATTCATTGCCATTATTTCCTACCTGTGTTCCTCTGTCTTTCTCTTTTCCTTCCTTTCCTTAAAGCAGTCCTTTTAGCATCTCTTGCAGAGCTGGTTTGGTGGAGCTGTATTCTTTTAGACTTCTTTTGTCTGGGAAGCTCTTTATTTGGTCTTCTATCTTGATTGAGAGCCTTGCTGGGTAAAGTAGTCTTGGTTGGAGGCCTCTGGTTCTCATTACTTGGAATATTTTTTGCCATTCTCTTCTGGCTTGGAGCGTTTCCATTGTGAAGTCAGTTGCTAACCTTATTGGGGCTCCCTTGTATGTTACTTCCTTTTTCTCCCTTGCTGCCTTTAAGATCCTCTCTTTGTCTTGGAAATTTGCCATTTTAATTATGATGTGTCTTGCAGTGGGCCTCTTTGGGTTCCTCTTGTTTGGGACTCTCTGTGATTCCTGGATTTGGGTGACTTTTTCTCTCCTCAGATTAGGGAAATTTTCCATCATTACTTTTTCAAACAGGTTTTCTATCCCTTGCTCTTCTTCTTCTCCTTCTGGTATTCCTATTATACGGATATTGTTACGTTTCATGTTGTCCTGCATTTCCCTTATTGCCTCTTCATTCTTTCTGAGCCTCTTTTCCTTTTCTTGCTCCTTCTGGGTGTTTTTTTCTACTTTATCCTCCAGCTCGCTGATCCGATCCTCTGCTTCATCAAGGCTGCTTTTAATTCCTTCTACTGTGTTCTTCAATTCAGAAATTGTATTCTTCATTTCCTCTTGGCTCTTTTTGATATTTTCTATTTCCTTTTTCATGTTGATATAGTTTGCAGTGAGTTCATTGTAGTTTCCTTGTAGTTTCTGGTAGTTCTCTTTGAGCTCAGAGAGCTCAGTGAGCTTCCTGATGACCATTGCTTTGAACTCAGTATCTGATAGTTGACTTGCCTCTTTTTCGGTTAGTATTCTTTCTGAGACTTCCTCCTTTCCTTTCATTTGGGAATTGTTTCTTTGTCTTCCCATTGTTTGTGAGGCTCTTCTTGTTGGCCTCTGCTTCTTAAATTGCTTTGTTCTGAATCCCTGGGTTTATGATATGAACTTCTATGGTAGAATGCCAATGGGATTCGGTGGTGCTGTCTCCTTACTCTCCTGTGCTCACTGGTCCTGAGCTGACGTTTATGTTTTTAACACGGTCTAACTCTAGTCTTTTCAGCACTCCAGGTTTTGTTGTCGCACCTGTGGGAAAAATAGAAAGGGGGGGCGAAAGAAAAGGAAAAAACAAACAAACAGACAAACAAACAAACAAACAAAAAAAACAAAGATGGGAAGGAGGGAAAAAGGAAATAGGAAAGGAGGAAAGGAAGGAAGGAGGGAAGAAGGATTAAAGAAAGATCGGAGGCAAGATAAGAAGGAATTTTAACAAAAATTAAAACTTAGAAATAGATAAAAGAAGGCAGGAAGAAGACATAAAAATGGTAAAGGATGGGAGGAAGAAGGAATGAAAGAAAAAAAAGAGAGAGAGAGGAAGAAGGAGTTCAGGGGGAAAGGAAAAGGAAAAAAAAAAAATCTTCTGTTGGCTTTAAACCGTTCAGGTTATTTCTGCTGTTTTCCTGTCTGTGCAACGGGAGGGGGTGGTTGGAAGGATTGGTTTCACTTTTCTTCCTTCCTGGGTCACACTCTTCACTGTTTTGTAGGTGTGGTCCCTGGCAGGCAATCAGGCCGTTGATCAGCCAATCCAGCAGCTTTGTTCTTGGGACTCTCGAGTGGCCGCTCCGGCCGCTTTGGCTCCGGACGCGTGCGCGCGCAGCATGGGAATCCAGCCGCTTCGGGTTTGTGACGTTATTTGGGCTCTGAGCGCGCAGCCGGCCGACCAATCGAGCCGCCCAGGCTAGGGAGGCTGGCGCGCTGCAAGCTGCTGGTTCAGCCGCCTCGGTGTTACGACTCTCGCCAGCCCCTTTGTGCTTGGGAAGTGCGAATCCAGCCTGCCCTACGCTTGGTGAGCGCGCAGCCCGCAGCCGAGCCAGAGGCTCTACACTTGGGGGCCCCGATCCAGCCGCCCGGGGCTTGAGACTCTCGGGTGGGCGGGGCCGCCCTGGGACCGAATCACGCGGTACTCGGTTCCGAGGTTTTGGGTCTGTGGGTGGAGCAGCTAGTCTCTGCTCCAAAAGATCTCGGAGGTTTCAGGTGTGGGCGCCCCTCCGGGGTTTCCTGTATGGGCCCCGTTCGCTAATCTGCGCGCGCGCGACCGCGCGCAACCGGACCTCAGGTGAGCGCCGGTGCTGCTTATCCCTGCTTATCCCGCCTTCCGAGTTCGCAGTCCAGGGGCGGAGGGGGGAGGGGCGCCAGGGGCCTCGGCCACCACCGAGAGTTCTCTAACTAGCCCCTGAGTGTCTCTATTTTCTTTTTCTTTTTGAGAAATTCCTCCTTTTCAAGCCCCCCTGGTCCAATCAAGCACCTGGCTGCTCACAGCGCAGCCTGGCCCTCTCCCAGAACTCCTGCAGCAGCCCCTGCGCCAGGGCTGGCGCCTCTGCAGCCCTTGTACCGCGCGGTCCCGGTTCCCGGGGACCTTATTGTCCTTGAGCACTCTTCTTACCGTCAGATCTTTCAATGTCCTCTATCTTTGGTCTCTAATCTTCGTATATGCTGGAGTACTGTTGGCTGTTCGCTCTGCTCCTCAGATCAGCTAGGTATTTCCCTGGCGCTGAGGGGAAGTGGATTCCGCTCCCACCTATGTTGCCGCCATCTTCTGTCCTGTCCTCCTGACTTCTTGACTTGGTGTTCAAGGTACATGAAAATAGGATGCCAATCTTTACAGTCTTTTAATTGTGACCATTATTCTATGATTTATGTAATGCTCTAGTTACACTATACTTGGCACTCTGTGATTTAACTCCTTTACTTGAAACACCCTTTCCTTCACCTCCACCTTCCAAATTCCTACTTTTAATTTAAGGCCTAGTTCAATCTTTGTTCCCTCCATAAATTTTCCCCAGAAATTAATTGCTCCTGAATATGTACTCCTGAAGTAGTTTGCTTTTTCAGGCACTTACCATACTGTGCCTTTTATTAGTGGTTATTATGTATATTTCTTCCCCTTACCAGACGCTAAGTCCTGGAAGGAACTAGAGCAGAGTGGTTACACATTATGGCTTTGGAGTCAAATAAATGAAGCTCAAACATTGATCTCATTACTATGTGACTTTGGGCTTAACTCTTTTGAATCTCAGTTTCCTCATCTATAAAAGGGGTTATACATTAGTGTTGTAAAGTTTAAGTTAATAACTCATGTAAAGCCATTAGCACAGTGCCTGGCATAGAGTAACTATACAATAAGTATTAGCAATTATTAACTCAAGACAGAGGCTACTGTCTGTTCATCTTTTTTATCTCTCTAACACTTCCTCCAGCCTCTCCACTTCCCTCCTCCCCACTTCCTGTTCCAGGGATTAGCCCAGTACCTAACACAGACTAAATATTCAATAAATTCTTCTTGACTGAATGCTGAAAATATCACACAGTTTTTATATGAAACATTTAATTCACTCTGGCTAGAAAGTTGACATTTGTATGAGACACTAACAGGCGATTGCTTATGGGCTGTCCCTGCAAGACATATTAACCGAACATCCTGTGTAAGCACCAAAGAGCAACCCCTTTCAGTATTGTCTGAATAAATTGGCTTTACTAAGAGTGGTGAAAGAGAAAGGGGAAGTTTCACATCCTAGGGAAGTATTTGGAACTTAATGAGAAGTGTAGACTGAAAAAATGGCCCTGTTCTTTGAAAACCAAGTGCAGCTACTGAATATAAGGCCTACTCACAGCCTAGGCCATGTGTGGGAAACAGGGACCAGAGTTTTGAAAAATCTTTTTCTTGGCCAGTGGTGAATTTTGAATCATTCTCATTTAGCATTTTACTCTCTGTAGTCACAGCACATTTTTCTTCTAAATCTTCATTCTCCACACACTTACTAACCAACATTCCTGATAAAACCAGTTGAAATCAAATGAATTACTTGAGGCTATATATGAAGTTCACCCCCCCCTATTTGTTTCAGCACCAAAAATATTTATACTAGTAACTTATATTTCTTAAAACTAGCAATATTCCAAAATGATCACTGCTTACTTGGATTTTATATTTTTTCTTTTCTATTTTAAAAACACACCATATTTTATGTCATACTTGTTCTAATATTATTAGTAAGATTTCCATTAAGGTGAAATGTTTATACATTCCAACTTTTGTTTTTTTAACTCCTCCTGAATTATATCTTATATAACTGAAAATTTATCAAAATTCTCTAATGACGTTATATGTATTTCCAATTTTATGTTTTATGAATTTGGGAATGATTTACATTTTTGCTGTTTTAAGCCAACTATTTTAGGAATGTTGAGCATTATCATTCAAAGATGATAAGAGTGGAATTTTCTTTTAGTCTAATAGAGCAGACAACTCAGTGGTATTCTTGATCTCTGATTATTGCCTCTTGGGCAAAGAAATATGGAACAGCTCAATTACATGACATACTTCATGTGAATGCCTGCCCTCTGGCCCCACTACTTAATACTACACACACAAGGAATTCAATTAAAAGACTCTGTTCTTGAAACCAAAGTTTATACATGGCTACCTGACTGATCTTTATTTATGTATGCAACCCTTGATTCTCTTATTGCTGTCTCTTCCATCGGAAAAACCAGTGAACCAGGATACAGTCAATGTTATTCAGTTCCATCCCCTAAATAGTTTTTTTCATAGTATCTGCCCCCTCTTGCTCTCAGCTAGCTGTCAAGTAATCACTGACAAGGTCTTGGCTGATAAGGCTTAAACCAGGGGATTCCAAGGTGTGTGTGTGTGTGTGTGTGTGTGAGAGAGAGAGAGAGAGAGAGAGAGACAGAGAGACAGAGAGAGAAAGGGAAGGAGAAATAGAGGAAGGAAAGTGAGAACCCAGAAAGCAGAAAATATTGGGGCATGGCTGAGGCAATTATCTTGGAGAGCTACAAAATGAAGCCAGGACATTATTTTCTGGCTAGGAATTCCTAACCTGTGTCAGTTGCCTATCTCAGAAAAGAACTTCTTTAATACCAGCTAGTTTTCGATACCTGAAGAAATGTTTTTCCCATGACAGGATTTCAGACAACTTGACAACTGTTGAGGAAAGTAGTTTGGGGATGGCTTTATAAGGTAGAGTGGCCATCTCAGTGGCATAATCTCTAAGGTGTTAAACAGAATCCCTGCTCTGGCTCCGATCACTACTACCTTACTGAATCTGAAAGACAAAGAGTGGGAAACTGTTTCTTTCCATATTTTATGATCCAGATAAGTTAATATGAGCTCAGTTTGCTTCAAGAAATGAATTTTTGGAGCCCTCCTTGTTTTTGTTCCAGTTCCACTCACTCTAATGCAGGGGTGTCAAACTCCTTTTCACCGGGGGCTACATCAGCCTCACAGTTGCCTTCAAAGAGCCAAAATAATTTTAGGACTGCGTAAATGTAACTACTTCTTAACTGTTAAGGAGTTGAAATTACATTCAGCCCTTTGAAGGCAACTGCGAGGCTAATGTGGCACCCAGTGAAAATGAGTTTGACACCCCTGCTCTAATGTTACTGAAGAGATAGAATGCGAGGTGAATGCCAACCTAGTTTTATAGTCTCAAATTGGCCATCTAAGAATAATTGGCCATACAAAATTCTCTGGAAAAGAAGCTGGATTCTTTAGTTGTGTTTGGGACCTGACCTCATTTCCCAGTCTCACCTTTTAATCACCCTTGTAACATAGACGAGTCTTTTGGTTGCTCCCTTCTTGTCTTCTCATGCAGTACCAATCCTCTTCCTCTTCCTCTTGGCTCTCTCACCCCAAGTGCCTAATTCTCTTGGGCTTTTACCCAACCCATTATAAAATTATCTTTACTTTAGGTACTGAACCCGCTCATGAAAACATTTTGTAATTTACAATGCTCTTCCTCATGTAGTCTTTCATCTTACAGGACAGACATAATATAAAGGAAGTCAGTCTTTCTCAAACATTTAAATCAGAGCCTCTTAAAGACCAAAAAGCCTTCAGAAACATAGTAGTTACTATTTTCTACTCCTGCCTACTTTTTCTATTATATCTCCAGAGGAATATTATCGGTCTTCAATGGTGGGATTTTGGATAATGTAACATGTAATGGGAGGGAGGGCAGCAGAGACCTTCTTAAGATAATTTAATCATACAACATAGGCAGCTAATAGCTTCATCTCCTCATAAATCCAGCCACATTCACAATGAAGAAAAGGGACATATCAACTACAACAATAGTTCTCACCCTTGTTGATGTATTGTAATCATTAGAGGTACTTTTAAAAACACTGTTGCCTGGGTCCCACCCCAAGAGATTCTGATTTAATCGGTCTTTTGTGCAGCCTGGGCAGCCAGACTTTTTAAGCACCCCAAACCCCACCTAGTGATTTTAATATGAATCCAAATTAACAACTACTGTGTTACAGTATGAAGTTCTCTGCTTGCTGACAAATATCATCCTATGTAGTATCTCATGAGCAACCTACTGATATATCAGGATTTGATTTAATTTTTGTCTTTCAAAAATCATCTTTGAAACAACAGGTTAGGGCTAAACATGATTTTCAATACTTGCCAAGCTGAATACTGATACCAAACTTTCTTCTGATTGAACCTCAACTAATAGTATTGGTAATATTAGCTTTTATTCTCTAGCTTTAGTTACTAAGCTTCAGATATATCTAGGGTGATCAACATTGCTTTTGCTTGGGACTGAAGGGATTTCCAGGTTGTGGGATTTTGCTTTAAAACCAGGCAGTACTGGGGAAACAAGGCTGAGGGTTCACCTTACATACATTGAAAAGGGGGTGTGAATCATGCAATTATTTACACACTTACAATCAGAGAAAAACAAATTGGAAGAATGTTCAACATAAAGGTTAAGCTTTTTCTTTTCTTCTAACACAACAACAAATCAAAAAGAACCACTAAAGCTCCCCAGTCTCTGAGAATTTCTTCATCTGGACTTGTGTAAGTACCTTGGTTGGAGTTTGGCTTCTGCCCACTCATGGTCAAGAGACACTTGGATAGTTTGCATGATGATGGGATCAGCACAGAAGTCCAATTGTAATCCAAAGCCCATAAAGCATCCATCTTATCGTGTTAGTGTTGAATAGAATTTGAAGATGGATCTGAAAATGGCCATCATGTGAAAATTCTTTTCAATTAGAAGATACTGACAAGTGGTAAAATGTCATTTTGCTATGTACACATCTGATGCACATGACTCAAGTTTGTTTTCTGTAGGACAACACTATTCTGTTTTTCTCAGGTAGAAAAGCTTAGAGTTAAGGGATGGGCCCTTGCAAACTTAGAAGGAACACAGATTTTAGTGTACTAACAAATGTATTTTTAGAAAAAATATTATTTGTAAGAAATATAAGGGTCTTGGGTAGCCTGTGCATCTTGAATTTTAAAAATGGCAATGTATATAAGTAGTTAAATATTGAGTTTGGAATCATGCAGATGAGTTCAAATCTGATTCTACTTCTTAAGATCTTGTGTTGTGGCCTTGGGTAAGTTACTCAATCTCATGTATATAGTTATATATTAATACATTATATAAAATATATTGTACATTATATATTGATTTATTGACATTAATATATTAATT